>NC_081182.1:75500607-75614892 GCF_029867415.1 Vicia villosa
TTTTGCAGTGTCTACACCACTTTTCTACACCAATACTTAAATTGTATATACTGGTTATCGTATTTATATGTATTTATATGGTGAACAGTGTTTTTTAATAAAATAATATTATTTTAAAAAGATATATTTTATTTTTTTAAAATTATTTATTTTTAAAATTTATTTTATAACATAAATATAAGATTGTGTTATTAACCAATTTCACAATTGTATTAACCACAAAAAAGTAAGTCATTAACCAATTAGTTTACTTATAATTCATTAACCACGTTCACTATTTCATCAACCAATAAAATATATATTATTAACAAAGTTCTGACACTAAATTATAAATGTATTAACCAATATTTACATTCCATTAACTAACTTTATTTTACTATTATATATATATATATATATATATATATATATATATATATATATATATATATATATATATATATATATATATATATACTTTTTTTTTTATGTTTGAGAATTCATTAATCAAGTTATGAATCGTATTAACCAAAATCTATACCATATTAATTTTTTATGTCAAAATATATATTAACCAAACTTTAAACTATTAAACCCAAGTTTTAAAATTTCATTAATCAAAATAGTTTTAGAAAAAATATATTAAAGATCAGAATAAAATGAAAACAATGTTCACATATTTGTGAACAGTGTCTATGATGTAGTGTAAAAATCTGGTGTATGAATATCATTTTTTATATGTAAAGCTCATATTTTTCAATACTTACATAGGGGCTGGATTTCAAAGCAAATATAATAAAGGAATGACTTAAAAAGTCTTTAGTTGGCGATTTTTTATTTTTTGGTCTATGCATTTTTGTTTTTGAATATAATTTTTAAATAAAATCTTTTTAGTTTTAGTCCACCTAGTAAAAATTTATAGGAAAATCTATAGAAAATCTATATATTTTTCTATGGATTTTAATTTTAGGACTAAAATCAAATGAAATTGAACATTTAAAAGACTTTATCCAAAAAAATATTTGGATGAAAAATAAAAACTCAAAAACTTACGTGGAACAAAATACTATTTAAGCAAAGGAAAAAGTAGAAATGAGTCTTTTCATTGCATTAAATTCTAAGAAAATTCATGACATATTTTTTCATTGCATTAAATTCTAAGAAAATTTATGACATGTTTCTATCATTTCAAACATTCGTTTGTATAGTCAACTTTTAGTAATTATATATTGTAGTAGGATAATTTAGTTTTTGGCTAACAAAATGTAAATTAAAGGGAGATTGGACAAGTCAGTTCGGGGCGAATACGTAGCTATCATCGTGTGTCGTCCAAGGTTGGACTTTAGTCGATCATTTATCACAATACGTGTTTATTGGTTGTAACACTCACCCATAGGCCACATCATTCACCTATTAAATTAATTATGAAAATAATCATATGAAAAATTATGTTGTATTAGAAACATATCTTACACTAATTAATTACTTTCCAGCATTCTAACCGCATCATTTATCTCACGCTCTTTTATGGTTAAAATCTCTCTAGTACTTCTAGTTTTTGTTCAACTTTTTTCCATATTTGTTCATTTTTTAAAGCATCAAATTTTATGCTTTCAAGAATGAATTAGTAGAAAAGAAAGTGTTGAATAAATAACTTGAAACCTTGAAGAGATTTAAACCATGAAAGAACGTGAGATGAATGATGAGTTACCTGATGCTTCAAAATCATTTATTGGTGTAAGTTGTTCTTCAAATATAACATAATTGTCCATATAATTATTTTCCTAACCAATTTTGAGACGTCATATGTTCATTTAGGGTTTAATGAAATAAACAATCCACATTAGACTTAGTAAGCTCAATCGTATTTTATCCGTCGGTTTTATGTCTAAACTGAGGTGAAAAAGTGTTATACCCGTCGGTTGAAAGTCAAAATCGAGGGGAAATGTGTTTTCGCCATTTTAGAATTCCAAAAAGGATCTCCATGGGGACTGAATCCATGATCATTATACATTATCCGACGGTTGTTTTAAAACCGAGGCTCTCTCTCTCTCTCTCTCTCTTATCAACCATGCATTCACCATCTTAAACATCACTAATTTCATCAAAATTACCACTAATCTCATAACACATGTTTCAAATTCTTCAAAATTGATGCTTGAGTTCATTAAGTTATTGATCTTATTATTTCAACGGAAACCGCACCATCTTGCAATCTCAAAGTCACTGATCCTCACCTTTGGGCACGTCATGATGTTGTTGTCCTTCAACAGATTTACGACACGATAATAGATGACCTTCTTCACACCATGATCGAGCGTGATTCAACCACAAAACTCGCACGGAACAAATTATTCAATATTTTTTATGACAACAAAAAATTTCAAAGGCTCTATACCTAGAGCAATAATTTTCCAATGTTAACAAGGAATAATTTCCTGATGCCTCTGCCTACTGTCAAAATCTCAAATTTCAATCAAATCAACACTATAATTTTGATACTCTCCTGTCAAATGAAATGTTTGGTCTTAAAATTATCTCTGGTCCAACATATGTGTATGCCACGGGGGGCTCGCAAGTCCGTAATGAAGACTCTCTTCACACTTTTTACAAAACATGTTCTATGATAATCTTGGAGGAAACAACCAAAGCAAATTATTCATCGAATTCTGCCAACAAATCTGTATTTATATCATCTCATGTTGATGCTTCGACTTTAGAAACCCACTTCCTCCATCACAAAAACCGTAGCAACAATAACAATGGTCGAGGTGGTAGAAATAATGGCCGAGGCAGTCGTGGAAAGGGAAGTAATAATGACTATGGTGGTGGTCATTCACAACCTCGACAACAACAATGTCATCCATCTCTCTATTAGGAGCAATAGTGGACCCCTCGCACATATCTAAAACATCAGTAGCAGTGGGCATATCCATGGAAGTCATGGGATACTCAATCGTATCCCTATCTGACACTAGGCACTTTCCAAATTACACTCAGCTATACTCGATCTCAAACCGTAGCAAGCCCATATGGCAACTGCTTCATCGACTGTGTCAGCAAGCACCATATTCATATACTCTAAGTGATATTCAAGCTTTTATGCATACTTTCTCCATCTCTCCGCCTGATGATCAATTATATATGGACAGCGAAGCAACCTTTAATATGACGACAAATTGAAGTAATTTCACGCCTTATTTAAATATGAGCAATAATATTAATATTTACAATAGTCATCATATTCCTGTTATTGGTTTTCGACATGCATCTTTACCCAATTACTCAATCTTAAATAATATTTTACCTGCACCAATAAAGAATCTTGTCTGTGTTAGAAACTTTTACAATTGATAATGATGTATTTGTTGTGTTTGTTTCTTTCGATTTTTTCTGTGAAGGATTTTTAGACAAGAATGAGTTTAATAAGATGTATACAGTTCGGGTGACTTTTATCTTATTTTCACAAGAGCATGCACTCCAACATTACCATCATCCACCTTTGGTACTTCACCCATTGAGTTATGAAATTGTCGTTTAGGATATTCAGGAGCTCTCATTTTAAGTTGATTTCATCAAAACAAATTTATGTTATGTAATAAATTTCAAAATGATTTTGTTTGGTCAGTCTTCTGTCACTTGAAAAAAAATATGTTTTTCTTTTCTAACTTGAATATTCCTACGATGACTAACTATAATTTATTAGGTGACAGCATAATCCCTCTTCTTTCCTTGCAAATATACACCTTTCCTTCACCTCTCACACCTATACCTCTAACAACCTCCACATGATCTAATGCTTAAAACATATACAAACAAATTTCTATTAAATTGATGGCCATCTAAATCTATAATTAGTAAAAAATTTAAGATAAGTGAACAACCACATGTATTTCTAAATACGGATGAGTGATTTTGACTAGCGCTCATGCGCTTTTTAAATTATTTTAAGACCCTACATAATACAAGAGAGTAGACGTGCTTTCATTTACTATGAGAGACACAACACAAACGTACACATCAATTGCTGCGTGAAATTCCCATTATCTCCACTACTCCTTCCATTTTTTCATACGCCAACTAGTCCCTCAAAAGTTTTTCTATGACAAAAAATGTTTGCTTTTTTATCATGCTTCTGTTCCTACAGTGTCTTTTCAATTCATTTTATGGTTGATATTAAAATATTTTTATCTAAATATTTACAAAACAACAACAAAAACCATAGCTAGCTAGTATACATATTTATTCCTTTCTCTATATATATAACATAACATTCCAATTAAGAACATTAAGAACCTCTTTAGGTTGTTTCACACTTTCCATTTGTAAATATGGATCAGGAAATAGAGAAGAGAAATAAGCAAAGTTCAAGAGAAAAAGAAGAAAGTGAACAAGAGAAATTTGTTTATGATGGTTCTTTGGATTATAAAGGCAAAGTTCCTGTTCGTGCTTCAACTGGTGTTTGGATTGCTTCTCTCTTTGTCCTCAGTAAGATATATCAATCTACTTGTATGTATATTTATCATTTCTTTTAGAAGTTTGTAATAATTTTAATAGTTTCCGTGATGTGGTGCAGCAATTGAATTTAGTGAAAGAGTAAGCTTTTTTGGAATAGCAGCAAATCTGATATCATATCTTACTAAGGTGATGCGTGAAGATCTGAAAACAGCAGCAAAGAATGTAAACTATTGGACAGGAACAACAACCTTAATGCCTCTCATTGGTGGATTTCTTGCTGATGCTTACACTGGTCGGTTTCCTATGGTCTTGTTTTCTTCCCTTGTCTACCTCATGGTAATTCTTTTATTTTTATATTTTTTTTATTTTTTGAGATTTATGAAGGGTGACAAAACGAGTCTAGCTCGTCAAACATATATGTTTTCTCTGCACTTTTTGCAGGATAATTAAAATTTTACGTCCGCACCCTTTATTATGATTGTATCGTCTCGTTTTGTTTTGTTTGTGGGCGCTAACACTAACTCAAACCAGGGGCTAAGCCTATTGACAATGTCTCAATACATTCCAAGTTTAAAGCCATGCAACGCAAAGACATGTCTTCAACCAAGAAAGCTTCATCAAGTAGTATTCTTCCTTTCTCTTTACTGTATCTCCTTCGGTACCGGAGGGTACAAACCATGTTTAGAAAGCTTCGGAGCCGATCAATTCGACGAAGATCACATTGAAGAAAGGAAGAAGAAGATGTCTTTCTTCAATTGGTGGAACTTTGCACTGTGTTTTGCATTGCTGCTTGGCGCAACTGTGATTGTTTATGTGCAAGATTTTGTTAGCTGGGGAGCTGCTTGTCTCATTTTAACAATTCTTATGGCTTTATGTATCATTGCTTTTTATGTTGGGAAGCAATTTTATAGATATAGAAGGCCACAAGGAAACACTTTAAAACCAATTTTACAGGTCCTAGTTGCAGCTATAAGGAAAAGGAAATTATCTTGTCCCTCAAATTCGGATTTATTGTATGAAGTTCCAAAGTCAGATAATTCCCAAGGAAGGCTTCTTTCCAATACTAGCAACCTAAGGTATGACTTATTTGAAATTATCAGCCAACATAAATATCTGTAGATATGTCTGGTGTCTGACACATGTCACTGGTGTCTGACAATTGATAGTGTCCAATAATAGTCTAATACAATTTGAAATGAAATAATAGGTTTCTGGACAAGGCTGCAATAATAGAAAATACACAAATTGATCAAAAGAAGAATCCATGGAGATTAACAACAGTTACAAGAGTGGAAGAAACAAAGCTTATCCTGAACATAATTCCAATATGGTTAACATCTTTAACAACAGGAATATGTGTAGCACAAGGTTCAACGCTGTTTGTAAAACAAGCAGCTTCTATGAACTTGAAACTAAATGACAGTTTCTCAATCCCACCGGCTTCTGTTTCCTCTGCAGCAGCTATTGGAACCATTATATTTGTTCCAATATATGACAGAATTATTGTTCCAACTATGAGAAAAATCACTGGAAATGAAAGAGGAATCAGCATTCTTAGAAGAATTTCCATTGGCATAGCATTTTCAGTCATAGTTATGATTGTTGCAGCCTTAGTAGAAGCTAAAAGACTTAGAATGCATGAACATGAAATGTTAAGAACAGGGGAAACAGGGGAAAAGACTATGAAACTGATGAGTGTGTTTTGGTTAGTACCTCAATATTTTCTTCTAGGCTTTGGTGATGCTTTTTCTCTGGTTGGTTTACAAGAATATTTTTATGACCAAGTTCCTGACTCAATGAGAAGCTTAGGAATGGCTTTATATCTTAGTGTGATTGGAGTTGGAAGTTTCTTAAGCAGTTTTTTAATCACAATCGTGGATCATGTGACAGAAAAGAATGGAAAAAGTTGGTTTGGGAAGGATATAAATTCAAGTCGTTTGGATAGGTTTTATTGGATGTTGGCTATTATTAATGCTTTGAATTTGTGTGCTTATATAATCATAGCAAAGAGGTATACTTATAAGAGTGTACAAAGGACAGGTAATGAAATGAATGATTGTGAGAGGGATGGGGTAGAGATGATGACATGATTTGAAGTACCTTAGCTGTATTGTATCTCATATTAATATTCTTCTGATGAATGAAATGTGTGACATATCGTTTTCTCTATCATAATCATAATATAACATAGTTACACATTTGAGATCATTTTTTAGGCTTTTTTTTGCATGTCACTTTTGTATAGATCAATGACAGAAATTGGCCTTTTTAAAAGATGTCGTTTTGTATGCAAAAAGATGAACAGGACTTTCATTTTGGTCCATATATGCAATAGTTTTGCAGTGTCTACACCACTTTTCTACACCAATACTTAAATTGTATATACTGGTTATCGTATTTATATGTATTTATATGGTGAACAGTGTTTTTTAATAAAATAATATTATTTTAAAAAGATATATTTTATTTTTTTAAAATTATTTATTTTTAAAATTTATTTTATAACATAAATATAAGATTGTGTTATTAACCAATTTCACAATTGTATTAACCACAAAAAAGTAAGTCATTAACCAATTAGTTTACTTATAATTCATTAACCACGTTCACTATTTCATCAACCAATAAAATATATATTATTAACAAAGTTCTGACACTAAATTATAAATGTATTAACCAATATTTACATTCCATTAACTAACTTTATTTTACTATTATATATATATATATATATATATATATATATATATATATATATATATATATATATATATATATATATATATATATATATATATATATATATATATATACTTTTTTTTTTATGTTTGAGAATTCATTAATCAAGTTATGAATTGTATTAACCAAAATCTATACCATATTAATTTTTTATGTCAAAATATATATTAACCAAACTTTAAACTATTAAACCCAAGTTTTAAAATTTCATTAATCAAAATAGTTTTAGAAAAAATATATTAAAGATCAGAATAAAATGAAAACAATGTTCACATATTTGTGAACAGTGTCTATGATGTAGTGTAAAAATCTGGTGTATGAATATCATTTTTTATATGTAAAGCTCATATTTTTCAATACTTACATAGGGGCTGGATTTCAAAGCAAATATAATAAAGGAATGACTTAAAAAGTCTTTAGTTGGCGATTTTTTATTTTTTGGTCTATGCATTTTTGTTTTTGAATATAATTTTTAAATAAAATCTTTTTAGTTTTAGTCCACCTAGTAAAAATTTATAGGAAAATCTATAGAAAATCTATATATTTTTCTATGGATTTTAATTTTAGGACTAAAATCAAATGAAATTGAACATTTAAAAGACTTTATCCAAAAAAATATTTGGATGAAAAATAAAAACTCAAAAACTTACGTGGAACAAAATACTATTTAAGCAAAGGAAAAAGTAGAAATGAGTCTTTTCATTGCATTAAATTCTAAGAAAATTCATGACATATTTTTTCATTGCATTAAATTCTAAGAAAATTTATGACATGTTTCTATCATTTCAAACATTCGTTTGTATAGTCAACTTTTAGTAATTATATATTGTAGTAGGATAATTTAGTTTTTGGCTAACAAAATGTAAATTAAAGGGAGATTGGACAAGTCAGTTCGGGGCGAATACGTAGCTATCATCGTGTGTCGTCCAAGGTTGGACTTTAGTCGATCATTTATCACAATACGTGTTTATTGGTTGTAACACTCACCCATAGGCCACATCATTCACCTATTAAATTAATTATGAAAATAATCATATGAAAAATTATGTTGTATTAGAAACATATCTTACACTAATTAATTACTTTCCAGCATTCTAACCGCATCATTTATCTCACGCTCTTTTATGGTTAAAATCTCTCTAGTACTTCTAGTTTTTGTTCAACTTTTTTCCATATTTGTTCATTTTTTAAAGCATCAAATTTTATGCTTTCAAGAATGAATTAGTAGAAAAGAAAGTGTTGAATAAATAACTTGAAACCTTGAAGAGATTTAAACCATGAAAGAACGTGAGATGAATGATGAGTTACCTGATGCTTCAAAATCATTTATTGGTGTAAGTTGTTCTTCAAATATAACATAATTGTCCATATAATTATTTTCCTAACCAATTTTGAGACGTCATATGTTCATTTAGGGTTTAATGAAATAAACAATCCACATTAGACTTAGTAAGCTCAATCGTATTTTATCCGTCGGTTTTATGTCTAAACTGAGGTGAAAAAGTGTTATACCCGTCGGTTGAAAGTCAAAATCGAGGGGAAATGTGTTTTCGCCATTTTAGAATTCCAAAAAGGATCTCCATGGGGACTGAATCCATGATCATTATACATTATCCGACGGTTGTTTTAAAACCGAGGCTCTCTCTCTCTCTCTCTCTCTCTTATCAACCATGCATTCACCATCTTAAACATCACTAATTTCATCAAAATTACCACTAATCTCATAACACATGTTTCAAATTCTTCAAAATTGATGCTTGAGTTCATTAAGTTATTGATCTTATTATTTCAACGGAAACCGCACCATCTTGCAATCTCAAAGTCACTGATCCTCACCTTTGGGCACGTCATGATGTTGTTGTCCTTCAACAGATTTACGACACGATAATAGATGACCTTCTTCACACCATGATCGAGCGTGATTCAACCACAAAACTCGCACGGAACAAATTATTCAATATTTTTTATGACAACAAAAAATTTCAAAGGCTCTATACCTAGAGCAATAATTTTCCAATGTTAACAAGGAATAATTTCCTGATGCCTCTGCCTACTGTCAAAATCTCAAATTTCAATCAAATCAACACTATAATTTTGATACTCTCCTGTCAAATGAAATGTTTGGTCTTAAAATTATCTCTGGTCCAACATATGTGTATGCCACGGGGGGCTCGCAAGTCCGTAATGAAGACTCTCTTCACACTTTTTACAAAACATGTTCTATGATAATCTTGGAGGAAACAACCAAAGCAAATTATTCATCGAATTCTGCCAACAAATCTGTATTTATATCATCTCATGTTGATGCTTCGACTTTAGAAACCCACTTCCTCCATCACAAAAACCGTAGCAACAATAACAATGGTCGAGGTGGTAGAAATAATGGCCGAGGCAGTCGTGGAAAGGGAAGTAATAATGACTATGGTGGTGGTCATTCACAACCTCGACAACAACAATGTCATCCATCTCTCTATTAGGAGCAATAGTGGACCCCTCGCACATATCTAAAACATCAGTAGCAGTGGGCATATCCATGGAAGTCATGGGATACTCAATCGTATCCCTATCTGACACTAGGCACTTTCCAAATTACACTCAGCTATACTCGATCTCAAACCGTAGCAAGCCCATATGGCAACTGCTTCATCGACTGTGTCAGCAAGCACCATATTCATATACTCTAAGTGATATTCAAGCTTTTATGCATACTTTCTCCATCTCTCCGCCTGATGATCAATTATATATGGACAGCGAAGCAACCTTTAATATGACGACAAATTGAAGTAATTTCACGCCTTATTTAAATATGAGCAATAATATTAATATTTACAATAGTCATCATATTCCTGTTATTGGTTTTCGACATGCATCTTTACCCAATTACTCAATCTTAAATAATATTTTACCTGCACCAATAAAGAATCTTGTCTGTGTTAGAAACTTTTACAATTGATAATGATGTATTTGTTGTGTTTGTTTCTTTCGATTTTTTCTGTGAAGGATTTTTAGACAAGAATGAGTTTAATAAGATGTATACAGTTCGGGTGACTTTTATCTTATTTTCACAAGAGCATGCACTCCAACATTACCATCATCCACCTTTGGTACTTCACCCATTGAGTTATGAAATTGTCGTTTAGGATATTCAGGAGCTCTCATTTTAAGTTGATTTCATCAAAACAAATTTATGTTATGTAATAAATTTCAAAATGATTTTGTTTGGTCAGTCTTCTGTCACTTGAAAAAAAATATGTTTTTCTTTTCTAACTTGAATATTCCTACGATGACTAACTATAATTTATTAGGTGACAGCATAATCCCTCTTCTTTCCTTGCAAATATACACCTTTCCTTCACCTCTCACACCTATACCTCTAACAACCTCCACATGATCTAATGCTTAAAACATATACAAACAAATTTCTATTAAATTGATGGCCATCTAAATCTATAATTAGTAAAAAATTTAAGATAAGTGAACAACCACATGTATTTCTAAATACGGATGAGTGATTTTGACTAGCGCTCATGCGCTTTTTAAATTATTTTAAGACCCTACATAATACAAGAGAGTAGACGTGCTTTCATTTACTATGAGAGACACAACACAAACGTACACATCAATTGCTGCGTGAAATTCCCATTATCTCCACTACTCCTTCCATTTTTTCATACGCCAACTAGTCCCTCAAAAGTTTTTCTATGACAAAAAATGTTTGCTTTTTTATCATGCTTCTGTTCCTACAGTGTCTTTTCAATTCATTTTATGGTTGATATTAAAATATTTTTATCTAAATATTTACAAAACAACAACAAAAACCATAGCTAGCTAGTATACATATTTATTCCTTTCTCTATATATATAACATAACATTCCAATTAAGAACATTAAGAACCTCTTTAGGTTGTTTCACACTTTCCATTTGTAAATATGGATCAGGAAATAGAGAAGAGAAATAAGCAAAGTTCAAGAGAAAAAGAAGAAAGTGAACAAGAGAAATTTGTTTATGATGGTTCTTTGGATTATAAAGGCAAAGTTCCTGTTCGTGCTTCAACTGGTGTTTGGATTGCTTCTCTCTTTGTCCTCAGTAAGATATATCAATCTACTTGTATGTATATTTATCATTTCTTTTAGAAGTTTGTAATAATTTTAATAGTTTCCGTGATGTGGTGCAGCAATTGAATTTAGTGAAAGAGTAAGCTTTTTTGGAATAGCAGCAAATCTGATATCATATCTTACTAAGGTGATGCGTGAAGATCTGAAAACAGCAGCAAAGAATGTAAACTATTGGACAGGAACAACAACCTTAATGCCTCTCATTGGTGGATTTCTTGCTGATGCTTACACTGGTCGGTTTCCTATGGTCTTGTTTTCTTCCCTTGTCTACCTCATGGTAATTCTTTTATTTTTATATTTTTTTTATTTTTTGAGATTTATGAAGGGTGACAAAACGAGTCTAGCTCGTCAAACATATATGTTTTCTCTGCACTTTTTGCAGGATAATTAAAATTTTACGTCCGCACCCTTTATTATGATTGTATCGTCTCGTTTTGTTTTGTTTGTGGGCGCTAACACTAACTCAAACCAGGGGCTAAGCCTATTGACAATGTCTCAATACATTCCAAGTTTAAAGCCATGCAACGCAAAGACATGTCTTCAACCAAGAAAGCTTCATCAAGTAGTATTCTTCCTTTCTCTTTACTGTATCTCCTTCGGTACCGGAGGGTACAAACCATGTTTAGAAAGCTTCGGAGCCGATCAATTCGACGAAGATCACATTGAAGAAAGGAAGAAGAAGATGTCTTTCTTCAATTGGTGGAACTTTGCACTGTGTTTTGCATTGCTGCTTGGCGCAACTGTGATTGTTTATGTGCAAGATTTTGTTAGCTGGGGAGCTGCTTGTCTCATTTTAACAATTCTTATGGCTTTATGTATCATTGCTTTTTATGTTGGGAAGCAATTTTATAGATATAGAAGGCCACAAGGAAACACTTTAAAACCAATTTTACAGGTCCTAGTTGCAGCTATAAGGAAAAGGAAATTATCTTGTCCCTCAAATTCGGATTTATTGTATGAAGTTCCAAAGTCAGATAATTCCCAAGGAAGGCTTCTTTCCAATACTAGCAACCTAAGGTATGACTTATTTGAAATTATCAGCCAACATAAATATCTGTAGATATGTCTGGTGTCTGACACATGTCACTGGTGTCTGACAATTGATAGTGTCCAATAATAGTCTAATACAATTTGAAATGAAATAATAGGTTTCTGGACAAGGCTGCAATAATAGAAAATACACAAATTGATCAAAAGAAGAATCCATGGAGATTAACAACAGTTACAAGAGTGGAAGAAACAAAGCTTATCCTGAACATAATTCCAATATGGTTAACATCTTTAACAACAGGAATATGTGTAGCACAAGGTTCAACGCTGTTTGTAAAACAAGCAGCTTCTATGAACTTAAAGTTTAGTGACAGTTTCACAATCCCACCAGCTTCTGTTTCCTCTGCAGAAGCTATTGGAACCATTATATTTGTTCCTATTTACGATAAGATTATTGTTCCAACTATGAGAAAAATCACTGGTAATGAAAGAGGAATCAGCATACTTAGAAGAATTTCCATTGGTTTAACATTTTCAGTCATAGTTATGATTGTTGCAGCTTTAGTAGAAGCTAAGAGACTTAGAATGCATGAACAAGAAATGTTAAGAACAGGGGAAACAGGGGAAAAGACTATGAAACTGATGAGTGTGTTTTGGTTAGTACCTCAATGTTTTCTTCTTGGCTTTGGTGATGCATTTTCTCTGGTTGGTTTACAAGAATATTTCTATGACCAAGTTCCTGACTCAATGAGAAGCTTAGGAATGGCTTTATATCTTAGTGTGATAGGAGTTGGAAGTTTCTTAAGCAGCTTTTTAATCATTATTGTGGATCATGTGACAGAAAAGAATGGAAAAAGTTGGTTTGGGAAGGATATAAATTCAAGTCGTTTGGATAAGTTTTATTGGATGTTGGCTATTATTAATGCTTTGAATTTGTGTGCCTATATTTACATAGCAAAGAGGTATACTTATAAGAGTGTAAAAAGGACAGGTAATGAAATGAATGATTGTGAGAGGGATGGGGTAGAGATGATGACATGAATTGAAGTACCTTAGCTGTATTGTATCTCCTATTAATATTCTTCTGATGAATGAAATGTGTGACATATCATTTTCTCTATATCATAATATAATATAATATACTATGATTACACATTTGAAATAATTTTTTAGGCTTTTTTTTTACATGTCACTTTTGTATAGATCAATGACACAAATTGGCCTTTTTAAAAGATGTCATTTTGTATGCAAAAAGATGAAAATGGCTTTTCATTTTGGTCCATATATGTAAAGCTCATACTTTTCAATACTTACATAGGGGCTGCATTTCAAAGCAAATATAATAAAGGAAACACTTAAAACTAGAAATACGTTTGTCTTTTTCACTCAACTAAATTCTAGGAAAATTAATGACATACTCGCTCTGGTCATAATTATAAGGAAAAATAACTAATTTCACGCATATTCAAAAAGTTAATTAAGTGTAATTAATTTTTTTGATTTCATGTACAAACAAAGTAAAATTTACTATAATATCCTTAATAATATTTGATGAATCAACTACTAACATTAAATGTTTTTGAGCATTGGAACCTCGATTTTAATTGTATGTTTAATTTGTTAATAAATGTTCTAACCCGTTCGTAATCAAATCATTGCCGTCCATTTCATGACTATCAACGCCCGAGACATTATCATTAGTGGTATGCATGAAACAAAAATAACTTCCATTATAAAAGCATTTTGAAACAACATAAAATCCTTCAAACTATCCTCCACTTTAAGATTTGCAACATCATTTTATTTATTTATCTAAAAATTTTTTGTTCCCCAGAATATTATGCACCCATCATTTTATATTTCCCATAATATCAAAGATTTGAAGATCCAACATCATGAAGAGTTTAAGGTTTGCAAAAGTGTTAGTCATGAATAGTTCTCTACGATGGATTGCTAGAACAGAAGATTATTTGGGTATAAGGTTTGTGTTTTTATTTGAGGATAAAATTATTTATTTGTCTAACTCTTTTTTGTTCATATCTGAAACAAATGCAAGCAAAAGCCATAGAGAATGTTTTTTTTTGGTTTGGGGAATATAAAGGATTGAAGATCCAACATATAATCTTCATGGACAATTAATTTTTTATTTTGGGTAAACACTATAGTTTGTAAACAAATTATTTTATTAATGTTATGTGAAAACGCTTTAACAGGATTTATTAAAAAAAAACTAATGACCCTTCAGTTTTTATAATAGACCGAGATAAAAAAGACGCTAGTTTTTGTAAATAATAAAAGTGCTGAAACTCAGGTTCAAACTCATGCCCTAATCAATCCTTTATTTGGTGTTTTAAAAATCGAGGTGTTAAGTAATTACATTTTATGACGCCTTTCGTTACCTCGATTCGTTTGTCGAGGTAAGATGCATTTCGCGCGTCCGATGTTAGAATCGTTTTTTTTTTGTAGTTGTGTAATTCCAAAGTGAAATTTAGTCTATAAATAGGACTTTAAACTCACAATTTTAGCATCCAAGCTTACATTGAGCACTATATCCACTTGTAAAAGCAAAAATATCTCACATTGAGGTATTTTTGCAAACTTGATTTTTTGTACTTGAAGCTTTATTTCTATTTTGTTGCGGCTGTATTTTCATTACTTGTTGTTGCTTTAATTTCATTCCATGCACCTTTATTTGAAGTCAATATTATACCAGATAAAAAGTCTCCCTTCAGAGCATTTCCACCTTTCTCTACTTTTGATTCACTTGCAGTATCTAGCCCTTGAAAGCAATTACCATGTCTTAGAAGGTAATTTCTTGGTTCAATTTTCTTGTTGATTTTTATTATGTATGTCATAAAATATTACACTTCATGTAATGTTTTTATTTTTTATTATGTGTGAGTAAATCTGTTCAGTATGAAACATGAGAGTATAAAACATGAGGACTATCATACCGATGAGACTCGTATAAATTGCATGCTTAATAAATTATAACAAAAATAATTTTTATGGTTTAAAATTCAGTTTTTAATGCAAAGGATTTGCTACCAAAGGAGAAATACCAAAATAATAGTTTGACTCGAAGGAGTGAAAACGGTATTTTACTAAGAAAATTTCACATTTTTTATTTTTAAAATAGTGAAATCATTTCTAAATTAAATAAGAAACGGTTAATTTTCAAAATGGATTTTAAAATTATAAACTAGTAGAAGACCCGTGCGTCCGCACGGGTATTTTCTGTTCTTAAGGTGAACATGAAGTAGTAATGCAATAGAAAATGTTTAAATTTTTTATTAATATTCGAAAGCCTCATTGTCATTAGCATCTGATTTGTCAATAGATAGTAATAATAGAATATGCAAGTAATAAAATATGAAATAGTAGCAAGTTGTGACCAAAATATTATATTCATGGGCAATATTAATGTCAACAACCACATGAAAGAATGAGTTTTGTAATTTGCCCCCACAAAAGGGATACTTTTTGGTATCTAATAGAAAAATTATGCTTGAAAAAAGAAAATATGTTCTTTCTTTTCTTAGATAATTCGATAAGGCATGGTCGTTGTTGATGTATAATTGTTATTATAAAATCACTAAATAACTGAAAATATTTAAAAATAAACGTGTCCCAACTCACTAATATTATAAATTCAATATCTAATAACTATAAATATTTACAATTATCACCAGTAACTATAAATATTTATAATTTTTTGTTAATTAAAATAAAAAATGTATCGTGGTGATAGTGTCCCGTAAAAATAGTGAGTTTATGCTAATTATAAATATTTTAAATATTTTATTGATTAAAATAAAAAATGGTATTGTGACAATAGTGTCCCATGAAAATAGTAAGCTTATGTTAATTATAAATATTTTTAATATTTTGTTAATTAAAATAAAAAATATATTGTGGTGAAAGTGTCTCGTGAAAATAATGAGTTTATGCTAATTATAAATATTTAATATTTTGTTGATTAAAATAAAAAATGTATCGAGGGGATAGTGTCCCATAAAAATAGTGAATTTTAATGATAAAATTCATAAGAGTTGGTAAATCATATTCTCATCAACCGATAATAAACGCTCCTCTATATATTGCAAAGTGATGATATCATAATCACGATGGGGAGATATCAACATATATTTCACCCATGTTGGATCAAACAACATTCCCCATAATAGTTCCAATGGCCTTAAACTCTACACTTCTCATCCCTCTACGCAAAAAAAAAAAAAAAAAAACCTTCTCACTATATTAACTTCTTTGGAGTGTCTCTCAAATAAAATGACCACATGCATTTTCGTGGAAAACCATAAAAATCCCTAAACCCCAGTCAAATATATAATAATAAAAATAATAATAATAATAATAATAATATTTTTCTATATTTTTATATGTTTATTTTGAAAGTAGTTAGATAAAACATTTAATAGTAACTGAAATAAAACGTTAATTATTTTTTATTTTTATAACTTCCACTATTAATTATTTTTTATTTTTTATTTTAATTTCTACCAACCTTCCCCTCTAATAATATTATTAATTAACTAATAATTAAAATTTAAAAAATATATATAACGGTATAATATATAGTTGATCATTGTTGTACTATATTTGACACAATTTTTAGAGATAATAAAAGTAACTATAGAGAGACGTGTAAATGATGATGACTTGTATGGGAAATACAATTGATCATGGAAAAAGAAACTGATGAAAGTCTCCATCACATACAATCGATACTACATGTAAGACACAATAATATATAAAATAATTTCACCTTTATCAGTATGTCCTCCATATTACTGCTTCTAAAATACACACAAGGCCTAACTCAAAAAACTACACTACAATACTCACAAAAGATAAGGTTTGATTTATTTACTTCCTTGCACAAAAATTCTCAAGTTCCTATATTTATTTAATTTATTATTTACACATGATACACTACCTTGTATTCCAATATATTATTTTGTGTGTACTTTTGTATCTTTATAGTTTGATTTAGATATACATTTAGAAAATAACAATGAATTATACTTGTTTTTTCAAAATAATAAATTATATTTTAAATGAATTATTTACATGTAGCTATGTATTTGGAGTAGAGGAAGAAATTCGTTGCTCATTAACAATCCTGGGAAGTGAAGTAGGGGATTAATACATATAATAGGCTCTAAAGTAACTTGTTGCTCATTAACAAAAAGAAATAAAATATTTTTGCTCATTAGCAAAAAGAAATAAATATTACTACCAGGGGCAATATCAGTTGATTCTCAATCAGAAAAAGTTTCATTACTATAAGGTCTACAATTACACTTTAATATCAGTTGGCAGTACCTTATGATTGAAAGTATTAAAAAGATAATAGTTGGTTAATAATTAACTTAGCATATGTTAAATTTCCAAAACATTGTGAACTTCAAGTAACTTTAGTCTGTAATAATTGACTTTAGTCTGTAATAATTGACTTCTTATTACTGCAGGAAATTTCTTTTTACCATGATCTAATATATTGGTTTATATTTTAGGATGTAATGATGTGTTAAGAAACCATATTACATGGATGTAACTACAAATTTAAGTTTGAAGTAACTATATTGTCTATGTTGGAGCAGCTTTAGTTTATCAAGCGGCCAAATATTTTTTTGGTAATCTTTGGACAGTGAAAACTTGTTTTGTAGTACTGTCTTGTCAAGTTAAATATGCAATGGTCAACCTATAGTAAGTGTGTTAATAGGTTGTGAAAGTAACTTCTGTTTTTTGTACTGTGAACACAAAAACCAAAGCATTGTTTACACTATTATAAGGTACAGAAATCGGGTTAGTATGAGTGATAGGAAGTTGAACAGAGATTTCAATTAATATGGTGGTGTGACAAGTGGAAAGCATGAGACATAGACAGTACAAAAAACAGTGTAAACAATTAAGAAGATTAAATCAATTAAGAAGAAGATAGCACACAAGAAGTGCTACAGACCACCATAATCCACATAACAAAACCTCTGAACAACAAAGCTACCCAAACTAAAACCAGTACCATCACTACTGAGTAACACCTAAGGCAAAATACACGCTAACCCAAATCAAGAGTAAACCATGAAACTGCAAAGTACAGGATAGGATAACTCCACCTATTAAAATAGATAGCACAACACATAACCCTAAGCTCATGAGACACCAAAACGAAGCGCAAATGATGCAAACACAACAGCCAGAAAGCCAAAAAAGGGGAAGCTACCAGCAACAGAACCCAGCAAAAAGAGACTAAATTGAAATACTCCCTTCAACACAGGCTGCAAATGGCGCTCTGATCAACCAAATACTGCAGAAACCACATAACGCCGCTGAACTGATGGAGCACTATATTGCCACGACCCAAAATTCTCAGACCAGATTGACCCACAAACAGAAATAACTCAGGCATCCACACCACACAAACAGGCTTTAGGATTTAAACAAAACAAAACAAAATCATCCTTAATCAACATGGATTTAATCTTCAGCCATTTCCAAGCGCATATCTTTGCTTCCTCTATCATTTTTCCAATTTGAATCTCTTCGTTTCAGAAGATTTTATGGTTCCTTGATTTCCAAATGCACCAACTATTATTTAGAAAATTGCATTGACAGGGCATTGGCAACATTGTATCAACTGGTTTAAGATCCCCAATTGTTGTATTACTGCAACATGTTAAAGTATAAGATCACCTTTATTCATGATACATAACAATTCTCACCTAAACCAATTGTGGAGAAGAACCAACATCAACACTGAGACATGTCACTTCAAATAAATATTTGTATATAGAGTGAATTAGTAAAATGATAGGAAGAAAGCTTACTCACAGATAGAGAAACAGAAACATGTCAGTTCCAAAGTATAGTTTTGGGAGTTACACTTCATACTGCATAATTCAGGATCAAACATAAGATAAGAAAGTTTGAAAATCCATCAAACAAACGTGTCATTGCTATTATTGCTATTATACATGTTGATATAGAAAAAACTTATAGAGTAATGTGAACTAACGAAGCTTTTCTGATGACTCTTGAGACTCTCCAAACTTTTTAATCGACTCCATGATTCTACAATGTGTAGTTTCCTGGCCATTTGTACAGCATCACCAATTCCAAGGAATGGTTGAGAGCCATAACGATTATGTTTAGATGGTCCATAGATCTGAAAAACAGGGGAAAATGAAATTTATAGGTTTTCATAGATTTTCAACAAAATGTTTCCACTTTCCAATTGCTTATTAGGATAAGAAAAATCCCTAAAAATATAGTTACCAAATGTTTATGCCATTACAGTCCAGAGAGACCGTCTTTGTCGGTGAATGCACTTCGTGGACTATCTTTAAGAGTGAGCTTTTGAAAATTCCTATAAATTAAGAAGGTCTTATAATATTTGTCAATCATGCTACAATATACATAAACTAATAAGGTCTTATGCAGTCATTTGGTCAAGTCAAAGTGAAGAACAACAAACAAAAATTGGATTATTTCAATGTTCTCATTCCTAACTTCTTATGCAAAACTTTAATTTCAAAACACAAGAATTAGCAAGGTGGTACCTGTTAAATATTGACCTGTTAAATATAGACCTGTTAAATATTAAAGTTCTCAAAATAAAGTGCGGACGGTAACGCAAAAGTGGACGTTCACGAATTTAAAATATTCTGATAACGAACACGTGAAAGCGGACGGTAGCTTTAACTTAGTTTTTTTGCTAAAGATATTTTCTTCTCGTTACAATAAAGTGCGATGACATGAGGAAGTCATGTTTCGGCCTCTCATTATTAAATTTAACTTAAATCGATTTTTTCAATTTTACGCAAAGCAAACAAATAGCTAGCCTTAGATAAATACCGTAGTAACAAATAACGGTAATTGGTGATTGGTCTATGTGGGATCAATAAAACCTTTTATACTAAAACTGATTAAGACATGCACTTGCGGCCTATTAGACACTCGTATCTGTAGCAACATGCCCTAAACAATTTAGATTTTAGAGTCGCCACCTATTCTACCAGGGCGAATAGGAAACCCTACAAAATTTTAAAGATCTGGGTAAGTTATTATAATCAGGTCAAAGGAAGGTGTTAGGCACCCTTAACCCTTTCCTAAGGTTTTATCTAAGGCAAAGGTTTATGGCTTCAGAGTATTAAGGTAAGGTTTTTGGCTGTGTAAAGAAAGATGAAAAAAAGTTAATAGGGTAAACCTTAAACCTATTGAAGTTTTGGGGAAGGGGACTCACCTTGGTTGTCCAAGTGCCTACATACCTCCTTAGGGAGGATCAGAGTCTACGTAGTTCGGAGGTATGTTGGTATTTTTTAGAGGTTGTATGCCTTTGTAATTTGTATGTTGAAGTGTGTTTTAAATCGCAGTTCGCAGTTTTGCAATCAATCGCAGTTTTGGTAATTCGTAGTTTGTAGATTAATGATTTATTACGTGGCATACAACCCTGTTTAGTGTTTTGAAGTTTTGTTAATCACATTGATCAATCAATTTGATCAACATAATTAACAAATTAATAAAGAGTTAACCTTATTACTAATTGTCATAACCCATTGATTCGGTTAAAACACTTAGCAAATTGAACCTGTTTTGAATAGATTATTTTAATTTAAATAAATAGAATAATTTATTATTAATCATCGCAATCGATTAATTCGATCAAAACGATTAGTAAATTGACCCTAACCTAAATCAGCTTGACAAAAATTATTTTTTGTCGCTAATCATCGTAATCGATTGATTCGATTAAAACAATTAACGAATTAAACCTTAATTGTGCACATAAAATTATATTAAATTAAGGTATTTATTTGAATATTTTCAACCAAAAGAAATATTATTAATCAATGCGACAAATGAATATAACCGAACCAATTAACAATTAATTAAAATCAATCATGTAATTAAAAATAATTAATTATTTTTTAAAACGCAGGGGGGTGTATTCTTGTGAAGCGCCTGGTTTGTATTATCCACATCACCATACTGCAGATCCGAATAATCATCCTCTTTAGGAGGATTTTTGGCAGGAATGCGAACTGTGCGAGATACCCCTTCCTTCTGTGCAGTAGGGATGAATTCCTGAGAAGTCTCTCCTTCCTCATGGGATCAGATGACTTTCTTGGAAGAGCGGGCATTCATTCTGTGAGGATCAAAACTTGGAACGTATCCTAATAGCGGGTTTCCATCGTCTGGTATATCCTCGATCTGATCCTGAGTTTCCTTAGCCTTTTCTTGTTTGTCCATGAAATCCTTCATGAAACTCAGCATTTGGGTCATCCCTCTGTGGACCGTCCTTTCGGGCCATACCCCTCCCGTGGGTGGGATACGTGAACTGACTCTTTTTTGTCGATCGGACGCTTTCGCGTCGCTTTTGAAAAAAAGTTTACAGAGTCGCCACCGACCTTTTATTTTATCCAATGAAGGAAAGGTTTATAAAAGAAACAGAAAAAAGACCTTTGAGAGATTCTGGGTAAGGGGGTAGGTTATACAAAGGGAAGGTGTTAGCACCCTTTGTATCCATGGTTATCCATGGGCTCTTTAGTTTGCTTAGCTCATTTGCTTTACTTTTCAATTGATTCGGAATGCTTTACCTGTGTTTTTGAAATACCTTTGCAAATAGAATTTGTAATGATCCTTGTGCGGATATATACAAATGCTTGTTTATCTTTCGAAAGATGTTTTGAAAAGATCGTTAATTCTGTAATGATCCGTGTTTGGATGTATACAAAATATTGTCTTTTGGAAAATTCGTTTTAAAAAAACAACAGTGTATGAGAATTTTGTTTGTTTTGATTTTGAGCAAGCAAACTAGGAGGTCTACCCTGAGTTAGGAGGTCTTTATCCTTGTTCCCTTTAAAAATCTATCCATTCGTCGGATATAAACAAAAGGTTCGATTTTGTACTCGAAACAGTAGAAATGTAACTTTGATTTTGAAAAGAGTGAAAAGGGGTTACCCTAGGAGGTGCAAATGTGATTGTGATTGAATTCAGGTATTTATCTTTGAAGTTAGTGATCTGACGGTTCAGTTTTATCTTTGACATACACGCAGTTTATATGGGTGCTGGAAATTAAAATGCGGAAATGTAAAGTGCAGAAAGTAAATCTACGCTATTACATCGATTGTGCGGGAAATGTAAACTAGCCTATTTACATGAATTTGACATCCTATACATTTATCTAGGAATTTTAAATTGCAAGAAATAAAAGGCATATTTTTTGGATTTTTATGATTTATTTTAAATATAATTAATGCATGATTAATTAATTTTAAAATAAAGAAAAGATGAAAAAATGATCAAACTTAGAAAATAAGTTTAGAATATGTACAAAATGTTTGTTAATTGATTTTAGAACAAAACTAATTTTTTTGGAATTTTTGAAATTGTTTTTTTTGGATTTTTTAAGTTAATTAAAACATAATTATATAAATAATCACACAAATAATTAATGCTTAAAGAGAAAATTATCCTAAATATGTACAAAATTAGTTTATGATATATAAACAATATTTGATATAAAGAACAATTTTTTTTATGATTTTTTGACTAATTAAAATAATTAATAAGCAAATATATAAATACATACTAATTAATTATATAAAATATTGATTTTTTGAAGAAAAATAAAATATTTTTATTTCAGAAAATAATATATTATTTTAGAAGTTTAAAATATTTTTTGTGGAATTTTTTGGAATTTAAAACTATTTTTAATTATTTTTGCAATAAAAATAAAATAAAATAGAAAATATAAAAAGGATATGATCTGGTGTGGTATGGCTGAGAGTCCATGGTGTGTAGGCGTGTTGTGATGCGTTGGATGAGATTTAAATGAAATCAGATGGCTCTGGTTGTGAGGGGCATGGGATTCAGTGGACCTGCAACACACGTGATTAGAGAAAGATTTAAAAAAACGCGCGCGCTTGGCTGGCCAACCAGAGCTTGCCACGCATCATCTTCTTCGTTCAAATCTCTGCAACCGTAGGTAAAACCTTTACCTACAGTCATTTTCCGTCGCTAAAGCCCCTGCAAACTTAAAAATTACGAAATAGGCAAGATAAATGCAATATGAGACCATGGATCAACTGCAAATGATCCACTGAACACAACTATGGCCTTATTTTCTTCTGATTTTGCCTTGAAAGAAAACCCCCGTTTTGAGGTCATAAAACCCTAAAATGGTACATGCTTCAAACAACCATGAAAACCTAATTAAAGCTCCAGAAACGACCAGAGCTTCAAACCAAACATGATTATATATCTACATCTTGTTAAATATGCGTGTATGATCAGATATGAGTAAGTTTTTGTTTGAACAAACCGTGGCCTATATAGCTCGATTCAGTGAGTTTTAGGACTTGGAAATGATTGAGATACGTTCAATGATACTTGAGGATGATGTTTAAGTGTTTAGTTTGAATTGAAACAAGCTGGAAATTAAAATTCGAATTTTAAATTTCCTTGAAAAAAGAACAAGTGAGTACAAGTATGTTATACACTATTCTTTGGTTCTGAACTTGTCTCCCCTATGTTATTGAAGTATGCTAAGCTATATATAAGCATTTGAATGCTTATAATTGAAGCTAAGTTGCCTTGTTGCCTTTTGTTGAAAGTTTGGTTTTTAAATATTAAAAACCTTGAATTTTTGACCAAGTCTTGACTTGCCTTCAATGCACTTGCCTTGCTCTCCAATCTTCTGCAAAAATCAGAGATTCTTTGTGGTGAGTCATGCTTGGAGACCAAGCAACCATTATCCATGCATTTTCTTTTTAATTTTAATCTTAAAGTAAGATAAAATTATGCAAAAAATGGCCAATAAAGATATGGGCTTAATCTTGGTCGTGGGAGGCCCATAGTAACATGGCAAAGATGTTTGGACCATAAAAACTTGGCATCTTTTGGAAAAAAAACATTTTTGAGCAATGTTGATTTCATGCATTTTCCCAAAATTTAGCCAACTTCAACAAGGTGTAAATCCTTCAATTTTTGTCATATGAAGGAGATCTTGCACTTTTTGGAAACCTCAAAGAGTCCTCTAACCAATGTCTTTGGTCTCATATCAAAATGATTTTTGGTTCTCCTTGTGTGTCCATTTAAAAAAAGTGTCTTTTTGTTGACTTTGAAAATGACCTGTAATGTCTTTGGCCATATTTTTCAAATGGTGAATGCTATGACCATGGGATCAATTGCATTTGAAAGATAATTGAATTTCCTTCAAAATGAGCTTTGGTTGACATTTTTTGGATGAAGGATGAGAGAGTTATGATCAGTCAAAGTTGAGTTGACTTTTCAGGCAAAAACCCTAATTTTGAATCTTAGGGTTTTGTTGATTTTTGATCTTTCCTTGATGAATTGTGACCATCCAATGATCAAATGTTGAATCCTTTGACAAAATATGGATTTTGACAAAAAATTTCATTTTTGACTGTCAGTTGACTTTTTTGGTCAAACGGGTCGTCTGTTGACTGTTTGAGCTGCTGACGGTGCGTCTGAGTGATTTGAAGTTTGAAAATTTGTATGATGGTACTTTGAGATGTATGGATGTATATGAAATCCATTTGAGCTCTCAAAACTTGTTGCTCCTGTTAAAACAAGAAAAACCCTGATTAGGGACTGTCTGTATAGGAGGCAGTTAAGCGTACCTGATTTTTGTGCAGTGTTGAGTTTCTGCTAATCATGTGATATTCAGAAGACTTCTAACACAAAAATCTTGGAAATTTGAATTGTGAATGATTGATTTGATTGATTGTACAAATCACTGAGAGTTGTACTGTCTGCAGTTTGTCTGTCAACTGACTGTTCGTGTACTGAAGCAGCAGTTAAAGTGAAAAAGTCAACTGTCAAAGTTAATTTTCTTTTCTTTTTTGTTGTTATTTTTGTCTTTGTTTTGTGTGAAGCATGAAAATTTATTTACATGACTTGTTAGAAACAGAAACATAATAAATAACTGATATTTACGGTATGCGGGCAAAATTACCGATAATAACCTGAAAATTGTTTACTGCACAGAAATAGAAATATTTGACTGGCAGAAAACACACAAGTTAAGATTTGATTTTTGAAAAAGAGATTTGAAAAGATTTTGAAAATAATGGAATATAGTACAAAAGTTAGTGGGAAACCAAAAACAATTGTTACCAGTATAGTGTGAGTTTCCTGCTTCTGCGCCTGCAAAAAGAGTTAACTCTGCATGATTGTGTTAGTACTATTTATCTGTAAATAAATAAATAGTATTTGTGATGTAATGAACAGTATTTGGCGTTTGCGTAAGACTAAATTCCTCTGTAAGCCAAGCTACTGTATAAGAAAAATTCTGAAATTTAAGCACTTCATATGTTTAGGATATTTGAAATAAAAATCCATGTTTATATGAAACTCTTAATTTTCAGATTGAAGTTTTCTTAAAAAAAGATGTGGGCAAATTTTGGGGTATAACAACTATCCACTTAGATGAATCAAGTCAATAACCTGTGAAGGAAGAAACCTCAAATTGATCCCTACTCCAAACCATAGCGCCATGAGTGTCGTCTGGGGGTGAAGTGTATATGAGGCCCACCAACCTTGATGTGAAAGAAGATCATGAGAATGCCCGGTCACCAAAAGCCTCAGGGCACAAACCTTAATCCAAAGAATCAGTCACGTTCTTGATTAAACGTCACACATCCTTTTTCTTTGAGGAAATGAATAACCTTTTGCCAAGATCTACGTGAAAATCCAGCTTGCTTCATGACCCTTGATCCCTTGCTAGATTATTGATTAATGAATGCATGAGTTATGTTAAATGACCTAATGGAGGTATGCAGATGAGACTATGAAATGCATAAGCCTAAGCCAGTTAGAAGTTAGGGGTAGGACAAATTTGGGGTATGACAGCTGCCCCTATTTAATCGTCTTAAACCTGAAGGTGAGATTGGCGCTAGCCTTTCGAACATTCGAGGTAGAAGAAGATTAAATATCAAGACCAGAAATTTGTCCTGAAGAGAAGATGGTGTAAGTGTTATCCTTATTTTTTATTTTTGATATCTGCTGGGGAAAGAGAATTGTTTTTTTTTTATGGAAATATTTACAGCGAGTCGTTGGATGAATGGTGAGAGCTTGTAACGTAACCCAAGGTGCCAATACAAGGTTCTCAAAGGGAATGTTTATTACATGGAAGTGATCGGAGCAGAAGTATGTCTGGTGGGGAGGTAATATAGACAAGGGTTTTAAAGGGGATACAGACGAGTATCGAAAGAATGACACATACGAGCATCAAAATGAGATACAGACGAGTACCAAAAGAATGACACAGACGAGCATCAAAAGAAGATACAGACGAGTATCGAAGGAATGACACATACGAGCATCAAAAGGAGATACAGACGAGTACCAAAAGAATGACACAGACGAGCATCAAAAGGAGATACAGACGAGTATCGAAGGAATGACACATACGAGCATCGAGAGATGATACAGACGAGTACCAAAGGAATGACACATACGAGCATCAAAAGGAGATACAGACGAGTATCGAAAGAATGACACATACGAGCATCGAAAGGAGATACAGACGAGTATCGAAAGAATGACACAGACGAGCATCAAAAGCAGATACAGACGAGTACCAAAGGAATGACACATACGAGCATCAAAAGGAGATACATACGAGTATCGAAAGAAGATACAGACGAGTACCAAAAGAATGACACAGACGAGCATCAAAAGAAGATACAGACGAGTATCGAAAGAATGACACAGACGAGCATCAAAAGCAGATACAGACGAGTACCAAAGGAATGACACATACGAGCATCAAAAGGAGATACATACGAGTATCGAAAGAATGACACAGACGAGCACCAAAAGAAGATACAGACGAGTACCAAAGGAATGACACATACGAGCATCAAAAGGAGATACATACGAGTATCGAAAGAATGACACAGACGAGCATCAAAAGGAGATACATACGAGTATCGAAAGAATGACACATACGAACATCAAAAGGAGATACAGACGAGTATCGAAGGAATGATACAGACGAGCATCAAAAGGAGATACGGACGAGTATCGAAAGGATGACACAGACGAGTGTTTGAGAAGCTTGGTAGATGGACTTACCGGGGATTGGGATTTGGTTTTAAAAATGGTGTGCCTGGACAAGGCGAGCGACGCACAACACAGGGGTTGGATCTGAAAAAAAATTCCCGTACGAGGGAAGGGATCACGGAGACTAGGGACGACTAGGCTCGGCAATAAGATGACAGTAACCACGGGGATTACGGGGATATTGATGCTTACGAAGCATAAGAATTACATTAATCCCTCAGGCCAAAGGCGGGGTGTAACTCTTCAAGAGTGGCAATCGTTTGAATCGCCACACACCAAGTATGATTATTCAAACGATTAAAAAATGAGATGGGTTGAATGCCCACCCTCATTCGCACTCTAATCTTCGCGCGGCACACGGGAAATAACCTCGGAGACAACGATTCTGACGAAGAAAGACATTGCATCCGATCCATATTGGGGAGACTTCTTTTGGGGTTGAGGACACCAGGTATCGGCACCATGGCTGGAGGAGATTTGTAATGGAGTAGCAGATATCAATCAGAGTTTGTAAGGACAACCTTTTATGTGGGGAAGTATCATTGTCTTGAATGAGTGTTGATCTGATTGTCTGGCTTATGCTTTGTATGCATGTTTGAATTTTTCTATGGCGTAATGATCCGCTTTGACGGATATGCTACGCTTTTGAGGATGCAATGTTATATGCAATGGAAACTATATGCAGAGTGCCAAATAAAGGCATTAGAGTGATAAACACCAGGGAGAATCCCCTTAGTGTTAAGGACCATGTGGAGGTACCAATAGATATTGGACTTTGTGTTTGTAAGATGCTCCTTCTTTGACTTGAAGAATGATTTCTGACTTCTCACCATGTGCCACTGCTTGGAGGATTTTCAGCTTAAGGAGATTCCCTTGATTCACCATGTTGGGGATGAGAAATCCAGATTAGGAGCCTTGATTAGGGAAGTAGGACAACCCCTAGGAGAAATAAACTCATATGCTTGAAGAATGGAACAAACTTCTAGGAGAAATAAACTCCATGCTTGGGGAGAGACCAAGTTTCCAGGAGAAATAAACTCCTATGATTAGGGAGAGGATAATAAAACTCAGAAGATTGTGCTCCAAGTTTCATGACCCATGAAGGAAATTTCCCCAGTGGACCCTTGGAGAGATTTGCCAAATCTCGACGTAACTGCCCCAGATTGGTTGAATTTGAGAGAGATTCCTCGACTTGACTACCCCAGATTGATCAAAGCTTGAAGAGATTTATCGACATGATTGCCCCAGATTGGGTACATCTTACTAGAATCCTCAAGCCTTCGTTGTTTTGAAGTCAAACAAACATGGAAACAACTTTACCACGCTCAACAAAGTCTTCAAACTCTTCCCCTCAGAGTAATCAAAGAAAGCATTAACTGTTCATGCCCAACGGAGTTCTTTGGATATCTTGCCCCTTGATGGTCAACATTTGAGATGATTAGCTTTTCCTTCTCGGAGTTCTCAAGTCTCCTGTACTTTGATATGATCGAGTTACTTACTGATTCTCATCATGGTAATTTCCTTGATGTTAAGCACATGTTTGTATGCAAAAGAATGTTAATTCTAGGAATGATAATTCTAATGCAAAGCGTATGTTAGTCTTGAAGTTTTAAGAAACTTTTTATTGAAATGAGGTTGCGACCTCTTGTGAATGGATCACTAGCTGACACAACCTCGATTTTTGCATATGGAAGATAAAGCAAACGTACGATACCAACATGGACATGAGTCTCGCTTCATTGGGAGTCAGTTAAACGTTATCTCATCGGAGTGCGCCTTCGAAATAAACCCTACTTCAATTAGGACTTTTAAGGGTTGTAACTTGGTCGGGTTCGCGGTTTTTTTAGAAAACAAAGGATTTTTAGGCTCAAAATTATTTGTACCCACCCCCTTCGTGATGTTCTCCATTCCTATGCTCAATTAACTCGACACGAGTGTTCATCCCTCACAAGGAATTTGAAATGGTTGAGGAATCAATGAGGTTTTTTGGACATGGCAGTCACTTCATCTTGCATTTTTGGTGTCTGATCACACGACTTTGTTCTTTTGATAAGGATCTTTATTTTGTAATCCTTGTTTTTCGCTTCTGCTTTCCCTAACTTTTGCCTGGACAAATTCTCTTGAATTTTATTTTGGAGTCCAGCGGGATGCCCTAACTTTTGCCTAAGTCACTTATTTCAAGTTTTTGACTTAGCGGGCTCTTTTTTTTTTTTTTTTGTTCACTTTTGAACAAGTCGTGTGATCTTGCGTTGCTCTCGATTTGTTTGAAATATTGTGACCGCCTCATTCTTTGATTGATGAGGGATAACCATTGTGGCATCGTCATCTTTTGACCTCTTGATGGAATAAGGATAACCATTGCGGTTTTGAGATTCCTCAACCTTTGGAAGGATAACCATTGTTGTATCCTTGGATGCATATCCTTTTGGTGAGTTTTGAACACTCGATCAAGTTAAATGAACACTACCCTGCCCCAAGGTTGAAATAAGGGTTTTTTATGTTTAGAAAAGAAACTCCTACTTCAAGGCCCAAAGGGGTTAACGAGGGTCTATCTCCCTTATATCTCCGGTGTTTGAGGATTTGAAACAATGCCTGTACATCCTCAGTAGGGTTTTATTCAAAAGTACACAATTGGATATTTTGCATTTTTATCTTTCATCATTCTCCCTCAGCTTTTGCCTAAGCAAGCAATTAGTAAAGTTGGTATCGTAATGCCAAAAACATTTTTATGAGTGTGTTATACCCCAAAATTTGCCCACATATTTTTCAAGAAAACTCCAATCTGAAAATTAAGGGTCTCATATAATCATGGATTTTTATTTCAACAAATATCCTGACATATGAAATACTTAGTTTTTAGAATTTTTCTTATACAGTGATTTGGCTTGCAGTTGAATTTATTCTTACGCAAACGCCAAATACTGTTTATTACTTCACACATGCTATTTATTTATTTACAGATAAATGGTACTGACACAATTGGTACAAAGTTAAATCTTTTTGCAGGCGCAGAATCAGGAAACTCAGACTGTACTGGTAACAAGTAGATTATTATTATCTTTTGTTTCCCACTAATTTTTGTACTATATTCCATTATTTGCAAAAATCTTTTCAAATCTCTTTTTCAAAAATCAAATCTCTCCTTTTTCCAACACTATCATACACTTTCTTTCAAATCTTACTTCCACTCAAATTTTCCTTTTGTACGGAATCACATCATTCCCCAACGTCTCTTTCCTTCTTTCCATTCTATAAATACCTCTCATTTTCTTTCATAAAATCTCACATCAAATTCTAATTCATTTCTCAAATTTCCACTTCATAATCCATTTTCTCTTCTTCCCTAACAAGAATGGCAAAATGGATAGAGACACTGTCTCTTACAGTCATCACCGTTGCTACGGTGATCATGACTTTCTTCTGCCTGCACAGTCCTGAGGAGTGTGGACCTACAATGGTTATGCTCCCAATCATCTACATGTTATTGTTCATAGCATGGGTCATTAATCGTCATTCTTAAAATTTGCAGTATTTCTTATTTCTTAAATGTACCGTTTATTCGTCGTACTGTTCAATATAGTATGTGATATTTGTACTGTCAGTATTAAATGTTGTACTATTTGTCATAATATTGCTTAATTACTAAGATAATATTTTGTGTGTTTTCTGCCAGTCAAATATTCCTATTTCTGTGCATTAAATGATTTTCAGGGTTATTATCGGTAATTTTGCCCGCATACCGTAAATATTAGTTATTTATTATGTCTGTGTTTTTCTAACAAGTCATGTAAATAAACTTTCATTTTTCACATAAAACAAAAACAAAAAAAACAACAAAAAAGAAAATTAACTTTGACTGTTGATTTTTCACTCTAACTGCTACATCAATACCTGAACAGTCAGTTGACAGCCAAACTGCTGGCATTACAATTCTCAGTGTTTTGTACCATCAATCAAATCAATCTTTCACAATTCAAATTTCCAAGATTTTTGTGTTAGAAGTCTTCTGAATATCACGCGATTAGCAGAAACTCAGCACTGCACAAAAATCAGGTACGCTTAACTGTCTCCTACACAAACAGTCCCTAATCAGGGTTTTTCTTGTTTTTACAGGAGCAACAAGTTTTTGAGAGCTCAAATGGATTTCATACACATCCATATATCTCAAAGTACCATCATACAAATTTCCAAACTTCAATTCACTCAGACGCACCGTCAGCAGCTCAAACAGTCAACAGACGACCCGTTTGACCAAAAAAGTCAACAGACAGTCAAAAATGAAATTTTTTGTCAAAGTCCATATTTTGTCAAAGGATTCATCATTTGATCATTGGATGATCATAATTCATCAAGGAAAGATCAAAAATCAACAAAACCCTAAGATTCAAAATTGGGGTTTTTGCCTGAAAAGTCAACTCAACTTTGACTGATCATAACTCTCTCATCCTTCATCCAAAAAATTCAAACCAAAGCTTGTTTTGAAGGAAATTCAATTATCTTTCAAATGCCATTGATCCCATGGTCATTGGATTCACCATTTGAAAAATATGACCAAAGACATTACAGGTCATTTTCAAAGTCAACAAAAAGACACTTTTTTCAAAAGGACACACAAGGAGCTTCAAAAATCATTTTGACATGAGACCAAAGGCATTGGTTAGAGGACTCTTTGAGGTTTCCAAAAAGTGCAAGATCTCCTTCATATGACAAAAATTGAAGGATTTACACCTTGTTGAAGTTGGCTAAATTTTGGGAAAATACATGAAATCAACATTGATTAAAATGGCATTTTTTCCAAATGGGGCCAAGTTTTCAGCATTCAAACATCATTTCCATGATGATATGGGCCTCCCACGACCAAGACAAGGCCCACACCATTTTTATTCATTTTTTGCTTGATTTTATCTTATTTTAAGATTAAATAAAAAGTAAAAATGGAAAGATAATGGATGGCTTAATTTCTAAGCATGACTCATCAAGGGAATCAATTAAACTCTGCCCCAAGCCAAAGTACAGCAGAAGGAGAGTTGAAAGTCAAGCCATGGTAGCTTGAATGCAAAGCCATAAGTGTTGAAAAAGTCAAGAATTCAACAAAAGCACTTAATGCTTTTAGCTTAGTTTTTAAGCACTACAATGTCTATATAAGAGCTATAGAGCTTCAGTAACAGAAGGGACACGAATCAGAAACAAAGCCTTGCTCATATACACTTGTAATCACTTGAAAAAAATTCAAAGAAAATTCAAATTCGAGTTTTTAATTTCAGTCCATTTCAATACAAACTAAGCATTCAAACATCATCTCTGAGCTTCACTGAAACTATTCCAATCAATTGCAAGTCCTAAACATCACTGAATCGAGCTATATAGGCCACGGTTTGTTCAAACTAAAACCAACTTATATCTCATAACACACGCATGCTTAACAAGATGTAGATGCATAATTGTGTTTGGTTTGAAGCTCTGGTCGTTTCTGGAGCTTCAATTGGATTTTAATGGATGTTTGTAGCATATACCATTTTAGGGTTTACTTAGCTCAAAATTAGGGTTCTTCATTAGGGCCAAAATTAAAACAAATTAAGGGCAGGGTTACATTCAGTGGAACAAGACGAATCCAATGGTACCATCGCGCCTGATTTCTATGCTTGTTTGACCCTATTCGTTATTTTGCAGATTTAGGGTTCACTTACAATAGCGCTTTTTTACAAAAGCGCTGTAAAAGGCCTTGTCTGAAGGTTGAAGACGATGAGGTGTCTCCCCCTCATTGGTCCAGAAGCGCGCGCGTGTTTTTAAATTTATCTCTGATTCTGTGCTTTGCAGGTGTACTGATCACCACGTGCCTCAATTTCTGGACCATCTGATCTCATTTAATGAATGATCCAACGCGCCAGATCACTCTTCCCCACCATGCTCCCTCACTGATTACCACACAGGATCAGTATCCTTTTATTTTCTATTTTATTTTCTATTTTATTTTAATTTCTTTGTTAAATTAATTAAAAATAGTTTTAAAAATCCAAAAAATACACAAAAAATATTTTTAGACTTCTAAAATAATATATTATTTTCTGAAATAAAAATATTTTATTTTTCTTCATAATTTCAATATTTTGCATAATTAATTAGTATATATTTATATATTTACTTTTTTATTATTCTAACCAATCAAAAAATCCTAAAAAAAATTGTTCTTTGTGTTAAATATTGTTTATATATTATAAACTAATTTTGTACATATTTTGAATAATTTTCTTTTTAAGTTTTAATTATTTGTATAATTATTTGTATAATTATGTTTTAATTAACTTAAATCAATTTCCAAAAATTCCAAAAAAATTAGTTTTGTTTTAAAATTAATTAACAAATATTTTGTACATATTTTAAACTTAATTTCTAGGTTTAAATCTATTTTCATCTTTTTTCTTCATTTTAATTTAATTAATCATGCATTAATTATAATTAAAACCAATCATAAAAATTCCAAAAACATGCCTTTTATGTTTCTTGCAATTTAAAATTCCTAGATAAATGTATAGGATGTCAAATTCATGTAAATAGGCTAGTTTACGTTTCCTGCACAATCGATGTAATAGCGTAGATTTACTTTCCGCACTTTACATTTCCGCATTTTAATTTCCAGCAAATATAAACTGCGTGTATGTCAAAGATAAAATTGAACCGTTAGATCACTAACTTCAAAGATAAAATATCTGAATCCAATCACAATCACACTTACACCTCTTAAGGTAATCCCTTCTCATTTCTTTCAAAATCAAAGTCAAATTCTACTATTTTGAGTACAAAATCGAACCTTGCTTTTATATCCGGTGAAAGGATAGATTTTTAAAGGAAACAGGATAGAGACCTTACAACTCAGGGTAGACCTCTTAGTTTGCTTGCTCAAATCAAAACAAACAAAATTCTCATACAATGTTGATTTTTCAAAACTTTCAAAAAAGACAATACTTTGTATACATCCAAACGCGGGTTATTACAAAGTTAACGTTCTTTTCAAAACATCTTTCGAAAGATAAACAAGCATTTTGTATACATCCACGCACGGATCATTACAAAATTCAATTACAAAGGTATTTGAAACCACATATGAGCAATTTCAGAGCAATTGAAAAGTGATCGAAAAACAAGTGAGCTAAGCAAACTTAAGAGCCCATGGATAACCATGGATACAAAGGGTGCTAACACCTTCCCTTTGTATAACCTACCCCCTTACCCAGAATTTCTTGAAGGTCTTTTTTCTGTTTCTTTTATAAACCTTTCCTTAATTGGATAAAATAAAAGGTCGGTGGCGACTCTGTGATTTTCAAAATGCGAAAGCATTAAGCGATAAAAAAGAGTCAGTTCACGTATCTCTACAGAACAGAGGTATGGCCCGGTATTAAAAAAAAATCGGAGGTCCACAGAGTGAAAACGAATGGATTGCTTCAAGACGAACATAAACAATGTATTATGATTTTCATTCAGAAATTAACAAGTTTTTACATGCGATCAGTGCTTAAACAAACAATGAAATGTCACAATGAGAATGTAGTAAGAAACTAAATGAATGTCTTTGTTGAGGAGACTTGACTCCGTCTGGACTTATTGAGCTTGACTACTTTCTGCAGTTCCTTCCAAACACTTCAGATTACTTCAAAAGAGAACTCCAACAAAGTCACCCATGAGTTGTAAACTTTTGCCTTGCTTTAGGGATTCGAGCAATGCGAGTGATGCAATGCTCAAGATAAGAGTACGTCTTGCTTATCCCTCGTGCGGGAGCCCCAAGCATAGTTGCTAGAGTAGTAATCGCCATCCTAAATGGAAAGAATCTTGTATGATCATCAACTCAAGAGATACTTGTGGTGAAGAAGACCCAATACTAGAATCTTAACCAATTGTGATTCCAACAAACAAGGAAACGAATGAGTACAAGGCAATAGAATCACGTCAATTTGTTTCTCATATTCTTCTTGTCTCTGTTAACTAGCAAGGCCACTGAGAAGGAGACCCTGAGAAAAGGCAACTGATATATGAAGTAGAACCTTGAGAATGAGAAGCATTGTGAAGAACACTCTTGATTATCACACGGAAGAAGATTCTGACGAAGTCATCCAGGAATTTGTAATGCTTTTAGGGATTCGAGCAATGCAAATGGCGCAATGCTCAAGATAAGAGTACGTCTTGCTTATCCCTCATGCGGGAGCCCCAAGCAACTTCCACATATGTACAAGATATGATTACCATTTTAGCTTCAATATCCATCATTAGGAGTGAGAGTGGATGATCCTTGCATTTCTTGATATCAGGCATTAGGCACAAACCAATAACATCTGAATCAGCGGAGTCACGACTTTTTATGGATCCCAAACTTTCTTCCAAGAGGTAAAACCTTTTGTCAATTTGAATAATCGGGAACTTGAAGACTTCAATTTCCAATGGTGTATTTCCTCCTTAACAGTGATAGGAATCTCAGCAATACTTCAGAAATTCTGATTCATAGGACCTTCTCTTGAGGTGAGTTTAACATTCCATTAGGCCTCTGAGGAACATGTCTCAATTCTTCTTGTCAAAGAGAAAAGGCTTGAATAACCTCCATACACTGATTCATGTCAGTCTCCATTTATGTTCTCGTCTCACCCAAAAACCTCACGGAGTTGTTCCAATGCTAACTTTCAAGCACATAAGGGTGAGAAGTCAAATCTGTTGTTGATGTCAAAGTCTGAATAGAAAGGGCTCCATAAGCTTCTGATAGAACCATGAAATGCATGATAGTATGAATGCATGTTTCATTTATGAGAGATCCTAAAGTCTTTTCATACACTTTCATTTTTCTTTTTTTTGGAATCAAAGCTTCTCTTTTTTGTATAGAATATCTTTTCTTTCTTTTTTTTTTATTTCCTTTTTCTTTTTCTCTTTTTTTTTGGAAATATACTTTAGGATCCCCCATAAATGAAGTGGATAAAGAAATGATGTTATGCGATGCAACAGCATGGGGTCAACGGTCCACATAATCTTAGTAACCACTGTACAATCCTCTGAATAACTGATATAGATCAGATGTCATGAGATCAAAGGTTCGGCCTTGTATCATGGAACCATAGGAACAATAGTCACCATCATAACAGAATAGTCACCAACGGTACCTGTCATGTATATCCCTCCCCACTCACAGGTGTGGTCTAGGTCAGGGTAGGTCAAAATGGCAACCAACGCTATCAGTCCTCCTGAGGCACCAATGTTGTTGCATCTACATGCCAACAATGATACCCCATTTGGACCTCGACTGGGCGTGGGTCTCATGATCGCACTAGACAAGACCTGACATCTCATCGGCGTCATGACTATCCACTCTATCCTAGGTATCCTATGTGTCACTCTGGCCTGGGTATTGGGCCTTTTACCTCATAGAACATCCCACCCAACCTGCAAAATAGAACAGAAGACCCCAAGGAACACAGAATATAATCCATATGCATGATGTGCAAACAGAAATAAACATGATATGCAAGCAGAAAAATAAACATGCAAACATATATACAAGGTATAGACATAAAAACAAATAAACACCCAGTAAATAAACAAACAAACGCAGGCTAGGATCGACTCGCTAAGGATGGACCAGCAACAGGTCTAGCAACATCCCCAACAGAGTCGCCAGCTGAGTCGCCAGCTGTCGCACGCTCGCGAAAAATGAACAGAGTCGCCACCAATATATTTATCCCATAAGGGAAAGGAATATCAGAAAACCTAACAAAGGAAGGAACAGGGTCTTGCGACCAGAGAATCAAGGCACGGGAGTCGGTTACGCGAGGGGAAGGTATTAGCACCCCTCACGCCCATCGTACTCGATGGTATCCACCTATGTTTGTTTCTATCTAATGGGTGTCTAACTATGTCTATGTCTAAATGCGAATGAATGCAAAATGTAGGGAAAATAAAGAATTGTACTCGCACGGGCCCTACCCCGCTGCCTACGTATCCTTTTCAGGAATCAAAGTTACCGTAGCTCGGCTCACGATTTTCTGTTTGTTTTTGTGTTTTTTAATTGGGCGGCGTTAACGCTCACGCTCTTGCATAAGGGGACAGCCTAGGATGCAATGGAGCGGAGATAACAATGCCCTTAGAAAGGAGAAAAAGAGATTGGTTTGTATCTTTTAAGGGTAATTCCATGATGACGAGAACCCACTACAAGGTCTCGCATCACTTCCTCACTTTTGTTTTAAGTCTGAACATTTATTAGGTTTTTTGAAGTGTTTTTGGTTGGTGTTTTTTATGGGGATTTTAATTTGTGACTTAGATCATACCAAAAAGAGTTTTTTGTTTGTTTTTGAATATTTAGAGAACGCACATCGAGGCCTACGCCACAATCGTTTCTCTAAATAACGGTTAAGAAATACATCGAGGCTTCACACCTCAATCATTTCTTCTCCGCTAAGTAAAAGAGATACAAAAAGAGTTTTTTATGAATATTTAGAGAATGCACATCGAGGCCTACGCCACAATCGTTTCTCTAAATAACGGTTAAGAAATACACCGAGGCTTCACACCTCAATCATTTCTTCTCCGCTAAGTAGGAAAGAACATACATCGAGGCCTACACCTCAATCATTTCTTTCCTACCATGAACTAAAGCAACGGTATGATCTTCATCGATTTTTTTATTAAGTATTTTAAAAGTTGAAAAGAAAAAGGAAATGAGAAGGGAACTATTCCTAAATTCTAGTCTAAGTTGTCTATACAAGTCTAAATCCTAATGTTAACACGGTTTCTACCTAAAGTTAGGAATTAAAGAGACATGAAAGTAAAGTCACATTAGGAGCAAAAATTGAGAATGGCGCAATGGTACAAAATCACACATAGGCATGAAATATCAAGTCAAGAATATAGTACAAAATGAAAAATTACAAGTCAAGTACCACTATTTTTATATGGTTTCATATGACAAAAACAAGAATTTTAATCAAGCAAAAGAATTAAAATAAAAGCCTAAACTAATATTTTTGTGATTATTTTTCTATGTCAACAATTTGTATTAAAGTCTAAAAAATCTAACAAGGGAAATTAGTATTACCTAAAGTCTAACAAGAGTAATGATCTAATCTCTAAAACTTATCAAAATCTTATTGTTTTTATATGTCCTTTTTATCTAAAAAATCTAGAAAGAAAAATACTAAAAGGAAAATCAAATCTAATTAAAAACATGAAAACAGGGGGGTTCAGTCTGAAAATAATGGTGTACACAGCAGATACGCAGGCCCAGGTGCATTGGCCCAAACAGAGTTTTTTGTTCAGTCATTCAGCACAAAAAATGAAAGATGTGCATTGGGCTAAAGGGAGTGTGGAAAGAAATTCGCGTGTGGCCCAACGTCTATTGTTCACATTCAGATTTTTATTTAATTAAAATAACTAAAAACATTAAAATTAAAATGAATGAGAAAAGGGGCTAGGGTTTTGTTACTTATGACGCATCAGCTTCTTTGAGAAGCTTCCCTCCCTTCGCAAAAACGCAACGGCGGCCGACGGCGGACTCTCCGATTCACCTCTCCCTCATCCGCCATGAACGATCGGACACTCCATCAGCTCATCCCCTCACGTTACTCGTCTCTCCGTGGTATGCGAAGATTGAAGTTGAAGACTCTGGAGATTTTCTGATATCGAAGATTGAGAGGAATTTGTCGATTGGAGATTCACGGATTAGAGGTTGTGAAGAGTTTTCTGTCGAAGCTTGTTCTTGATGAATGAATATTGTTCAACAGCGAATGATTGATGAACATGGTGGATTTGCGATAGGAAGATGATGCCGTTGCGTATTGCAGATGAAGATTCAGAAGTTGATTAAAGTTGTTTTGCGATGACGAATTGACGAAGACCGATGGTTGAAGAATGTGTGGATTCAAAGAGGAAGCTTGAAGAGAGGTTTGTTACGTTTTTCAGTTCGAGGTTCTTCCCAATTCTGTTACATTCTGAATTTGTTATTTTTGTTGACGAAGAAGGTTGGTTGAAGATCCTTTTGGATGAAGATTGGGATTGGTGATCGAAGGAGAGAAGTTCCTGAACGTTGGTGATGAAGAGTGGAGGTTTGAGGGAGTTGTGAAGAAGATGGATCGAGAATTGGAGAAAGGTTGCAGAATGATGAAGATGGGGGAAGGAAATGGAGGAGCTTACAAAGAAAGATGAGAGTGAAGTGAAGGTAATCTGTGGAAAAGTGAGTGAAGAATGAATCGAGAGAGTCCATGAGAATGATGGAGAAGCTCTTATATAGAGGTTGAAGGAGGCTTGAGGTTAGTTCATCTCTGATTTTCTGTTATGAGTTGTAATTGAATCAGTTAGGTTTCTGTTAGGTGGTTAAGGGAAGTTTTTGGAAGTTATGATTCTGTTAGGAGAGTTAGTTATGCTGTTATGAAGTTAGTTAGGAGGTTAGGTAGTTATTTGAGCTTGCAAATGATTGGTTAAATTGTTTTTCTGTTATGACAGTTATGATAGGTAGTTAGAATTCTGTTTTGATCTGTTTTTGATGAGTTGGAATTCTGTTAGTTGTTGGTTGTATTCTGATAGGTGGTTGGGTTTTTTTGTGGTAGATTGAAATTGAAAGGTGAGAAGGAAAGTTAGTTATATGACAGCTGTAGGTCTATTTTTCTGGTTTGAAAGGTTTATGTAAGGTTACTGAGTGCTTGTATGCAGGGATTAGTCGAGGGATTTTTGTACTGTTTGGGTTTATTTGGCATGGTTCTATTTCTCATGCTTGTATGCGGACTGATGTGGGGTTTTATTTGTGATTAGGTCTGCGGTTTGAATGTTGCGAGGATAGCTTTTTGTTCACGGCGAGACTTTTGGCTTGGTGCAGTAGCAGTTTTGGTATAGCAGGGCTGTCTGGTATGATGCAAGTGGTAAGTTTGAAAACGGCATGACTAATGTTTGTTTGTTTGAAACAGTTCACGGATGTAGTAATATATGCAGTGGCTGGTTTATTTGTGATGCAGGGAATTTGGACTCAAGTGAACATAATGGGGCTGAACATGGAGAAACTATGGTGCCAGGGAGCTGCTTTAATAATGGGACAAATGTGTGTGGCTGCCCTACTATAGTACTGGTTGCTGAAATCCGAGATGATGAGCTGGCAGTTGCATGTATGAAAACGGCGAAGCTTGGATCGATGTTCGAGTTGGCTTCAAAGGTGAGTTGCAATCCTGTTACGAGATTTTAGTAGTTAAGACTCTCGGTTTAGGTTAGAACTGAATGTGGCCTTTGATGATTGAATTGATGCATATGATTTTTTTGTTTATGTTTGAATATGTGGCAGCCGGATGGTTTATTGCTATGAATATATTCGACCCAACCGTGAACTAGTACTTGAATGTGAACTGAACCTGTATGACAAACTATTATGAATGATGGAGCTCAACCGTTTTCTTTTTCTTCTGTAGGTCTGGACTCAATTTTCTCGTAACGCACTGCATGATTCTCTAAACGCATAACCTTCCATGCCCGTTTTGTTGCTGCAGGATGGTGATGTTGTCTTGAAGGCAAAGTGTCATAGCCATTGGAACCTCATGGTTGAAGAAGAGAATTGGATGTTATTGAATTAAAGAGACAACCATAGAATTTGTAGGTTTTGGCAACATAGGATTAGATCTTGAGACATGCTTCTTTTTGTGTTTTCTTCATGTAATGTCTCATGTATGTGGACTGTACTGTACCGGGAGCTCATGCGGACTTATGGAATTTGAATTTTTGTATGGACAATGTAGTGGTTGATGATAAATCTTGAACATTGAATGGACTTGAACTTTTTGTAATATATTTCGACTCTTGACGTTGTAATGAAGTGTGAATATCTTATTTTTCCCACCAACATTCGGATCCTTTATTTCCCTTCATTTGCAGTTAATTTGAATTTCCGATCTCTTCCATTTGCAACTTTGAAAATGATCTATGTTGTTCCAAGATTCCATTTTTCACACTTTGTGCTTCAATATTCCGAACAACGTCAAACCCATAACTTGCAACAAAAGTGAGACCATTTAACCACGACTTGTAGCACTATCCACTTAGATGAATCAAGTCAATAACCTGTGAAGGAAGAAACCTCAAATTGATCCCTACTCCAAACCATAGCGCCATGAGTGTCGTCTGGGGGTGAAGTGTATATGAGGCCCACCAACCTTGATGTGAAAGAAGATCATGAGAATGCCCGGTCACCAAAAGCCTCAGGGCACAAACCTTAATCCAAAGAATCAGTCACGTTCTTGATTAAACGTCACACATCCTTTTTCTTTGAGGAAATGAATAACCTTTTGCCAAGATCTACGTGAAAATCCAGCTTGCTTCATGACCCTTGATCCCTTGCTAGATTATTGATTAATGAATGCATGAGTTATGTTAAATGACCTAATGGAGGTATGCAGATGAGACTATGAAATGCATAAGCCTAAGCCAGTTAGAAGTTAGGGGTAGGACAAATTTGGGGTATGACAACGGTATTTTGACTCGCTGTTGAATTCATTCTTACACAAACGCCAAGTACTGTTTATTACTTCACACACGCTATTTATTTGAGATTTATTTACAGATAAATAGTACTGACGCAATTGGTACAGAACTAAATCTTTTTGCAGGCGCAAAGTCCGGGGATTCAGACTGTACTGGTAACAAGTAAATTATTGTTAACTTTTGTTTCCCACTAATTTTTGTACTATATTCTATTATTTTCAAAATCTTTTTCTTTCTCTTTCTTTCAAAATCAAATCCAAACTTTACTCTATACATCTCTTTTTTTTCAAACCCTACCATACACTTTCTTTCAAATCCTACTTCCACTCAAATTCTCCTTTTTTGTACGGAATCACTTCATTCCCCAACGTCTCTATCCTTCTCTTCATTCTATAAATACCTCTCATTTTTTCCATAAAATCTCACATCAAATTCTAACTCATCTCTCAAAATTTCTACTTCATATTCATTCTCTCTTCTTCCCCGGCAAAATGGCGAAGCGGATGGAAACGTGTTTTCTTATGGTCATCACCGTCGTGGTGGTAATCATGTCCTTCTTCTGTCTGCATAGTCCTGAAAAATGCGGACCTGGGATGTTTACACTCCCAATCATTTATATGTTATTATTTGTAGCATGGGTTATTAATCGTCATTCTTAAAGTTTGTCGTATCTTTTATTTTTTAATAACGTACCGTTTACTCGTCGTACTGTTCATTATAGTATGTAATATTTGTACTGTCAGTATTAAATGTCGTACTATCTGTTGTACTGTAGTTTAATTATCCAGATAATATTTTGTGTGTTTTCTGCCAGTTAAATATTTATTTTTCTGTGCATTAAATGTTTTTCAGGGTTATTATCGGTAATTTTGCTCGCATACAATGTATATTATTTATTTATTATGTCTGTGTTTTTCTAACAACTCATGTAAATAAATTTTCACCATTAACACAACAAAAAAAAAACAAAAAGAAAATTAATTAACTTTAACTGCTGAATTTTCACCTTAACTGCTTCATTAATACCCGGACAGCCAGTTGACAGTCAAAACCGCTGACAGTGCAATTCTCCGTGTTTTGTACCATCAATCAAATCAATCTTTTGCATTTCAAAATTCCAAGATTTTTGTTCTAGAAGTCTTCTGAACATCACATGATTAGCAGAGACTCAACACTGCACAAAAATCAGGTACGCTTAACTGTCTCCTACACAAACAGTCCCTAACTAGGGTTTCTTGTTTTTTTTAGGAGAACAAGTTTTTGAGACCTCAAATGGATTTCATGGACTTCCATATATCTCAAAGTACCACCATACAAATTTTCAAACTTCAATTCACTCACACGCGCAGTCAGCAGCTCAAACAGTCAACAGACGACCCGGTTGACCAAAAAGTCAACAGACAGTCAAAAATGAATTTTTTTGTCAACATCCATATTTTGTCAAAAGATTCATCATTTGACTAGTGGTTGATCAAAATTCATCAAGGAAAGATCAAAAATCAACAAAACCCTAAGTTTCAAAATTAAGGTTTTCTCCTAAAAAGTCAACTGAACTTTGACTGGTCATAAATCTCTAATCCTTCATACAAAAAATTCAAACCAAAGCTCATTTTGAAGGAAATTCAATTATCTTTCAAATGCAATTGGTCCCATGATCATTAGATTCACCATTTGAAAAATATGAATCAAGACATTACAGGTCATTTTCAAAGTCAACAAAAAGTCACTTTTTTCAAAAGGACACACAAGGAGCATGGAAAATCATTTTGATATGATACCAAAGACATTGGTTAGAGGACTCTTTGAGGTTTCCAAAAAGTATAAGAACTCCTTCATATGATAAAAATTGAGGGATTTATGCCTTGTTGAAGTTGGCTAAATTTTGGGAAAATGCATGAAATCAACATTGATCAAAAATGTTTTTCTTCCAAATGAGACCCAATTTCCATGATCCAAACATGTTTCCCATAATGTGAAGGGCCTCCCACGACCAAGCCAAGGCCCATAGCATTTTTGTTTCTTTTCTGATTTAATTTTATCCCATTTAAGATTAAATTAAAAAAAAGAAAATGGAAGGATAATATGTAGCTTAGTTTCTAAGCATGAGTCATCAAAGAACATTCAAAGCTCTGCAGCAAGAGAAGTACAGCAGGCCTAAGAGCAAGAGGTGTGGAAAAATCAAGCCATGGTTGCTTGAATTCAAAGCTACATATATTAAAAATTTTCCAAAATTCAACAAAAGCACTTAATGCTTTTAGCTTAGTTTTGAAGCACTTCATTGCTTATATAATGGCTAGAACACTTCAGTAAACAAGGACACACGAATTCAGAACCCAAGTCTTGCTTGTATCACTCTTAAATTCAATTGAAATTTTCCAAGAAATTTGAAATTCGAATTTTCAGTTTAAGCCATTTGTAATTCAAACTAAACACTCAAATACAATCCTCAAGCATCATTGAATATATTCCAATCAGTTTCAAGCTTTGAAACTCAAAGAATCAAGCACTACACCTCACAGTTTGCTCGAACTAAAACTTACAAAAATCTCATTATACTTGCATGTTTAACAAGATGTAGACTCATATTTAAGTTTAGTTTGGTGTTCTGATCATTTCTGGAAGTTTAATTGAAGTTTGAACACGTATCCACGAAAATACCATTTTAGGGTTCTTGAACTCTATTTTAGGGTTTTTCGTTAGAGGCAAAATTAGACAAAATTAAGGGCATGGTTGAATTCAGTGAATCAGTACGAATCAAATGAACAGGTCGCGAAAAATTTCTGTACACGTTTACCCCTATTCGTTATTTTACAGGATTGATGCTCACATATTACAGCGCTTTTGAAAACAAACGCTGTTAAAAGAGGAGTCTGGAGGTTGAAGATGAAGACGTGGCTTGCCCTGGTTGGTTGGTTTGCGCGCGCGTGTGTTTTAAAACTCAGACCAATCACATGCGTTGCTTTCCACTATCATATCATGAGCTCTATGATCTCAGCCATTAGATTTCATTAACTCAAGATCCAACGCTCTAGCCTTGCCAGTCCATGCTATAGACTCTATTATCCACCACACCTGATCATTGTTTATATATTTTCTATTTTATTTTATTTTCTTTACAAAATTAATTTAAAATAGTTTCAAAAATCAAAAAAATATAATAAAAATATTTTTAGGCTTCTAAAATAATCTATTATTTTTTGACATAAAATATTTTATTTTTTCTTAAATATTTTGTATAATTAATTAGTATATATTTATATATTTACTTTTTAATTATTTTAACTAATCAAAAAATCATAAAAAAAAATTGTTCTTTATATTAAATATAGTTTATATATTATAAGCTAATTTTGTACATATTTAGGATAATTTTCTCTTTAAGTTTTAATTATTTGTGTAATTATTTGTATAATTATATGATTATTTAACTTAATAATTTCAAAATCCATTTCAAAAAATCCAAAAAAATTAGTTTTATTTTAAAATTAATTGACAATCAATATGGCATATTTCAAATATAATTTTTTAGGTTTAAATTTTATTTCTACCTTTTTCCTCATTTTACTTAAATTAATCATGCATTAATTCTAATTAAAATCAATCATCAAAAATCCAAAAATATTTCTTTTATTTTTCTTGCAATTTAAATTCTTAGATCAAGTGTATAGGTTGTCAAATTCATGTAAATAGCGTAGTTTACATTTCCCGCACAATCGATGTAATAGCGTAGATTTACTTTCCGCATTTTACATTTCCGCATTTTAATTTCCAGCACATATAAAATTGCGTGTATGTCAAAGATAAAAATTGAAGCGTTAGGTCACTAACTTCAAAGATAAAATATCTGAATCAAAACACAATCACAGTTGCACCTCTTAGGGTAATCCCTCTTTTACTCTTTTCAAAATCAAAATCAAATTCTACTGTTTCAAATGCAAAATCGAACTTTCGTTTACATTCGGTGAAAGGAGAATTTTCTAAAGGAAATAGGAAAAGACCTTATAACTTAGGGTAGACCTCCTAATTTGCTTGCTCAAATCAAAACAAACAAATGTCTCATATACCGTTGTTTTTCAAAATAAAACTTTTAAAAAAAAAGACAATACTTGGTATATATCCAAACAAGGATCATTACGAAGTTAACGTTCTTTTTTTCAAAACATCTTTCGAAAGATAAAACACTTTGTATACATCCGCACAAGGATCATTACAAAGTCAATTTGCAAAAGTATTTGAAACCACATACAAGCATGTCAAGGCAAGAGAAAAGTGATTCAAAACAAGTGAGCTAAGAAAATTAAAGAGCCCATGGATAACCATGGATACAAAGGGTGCTAATACCTTCCCTTTGTATAACCTATCCCCTTACCCAGAATTTCTTAAAGGTCTTTTTCTGTTTCTTTTATAAACCTTTCCTTAGTTGGATAAAATAAAAGTCGGTGGCGACTCTCTGATTTTCAAAAACACAAAAGCAAAAAGAGAAGAGTGTTAGTTCGTGTATCTCTCCACGAGAGGTACGGAAAAAAAACCGAGTGCATGACAGCATGTCAGGTTCATGGCATGACATGGTAATATTCGAGTTCCCTCTAAGGATATTTCCTTCAGGATAAATAGTGCGTCTCTCAAAATTTCTGATATCAGGGAAATCACGCTAGTATCACACAATGAGCATTGCTGCATAATCGGCCTTCCTATGCCTGTATTATTCACAACCTACAATGTGAGATTGTCGTACATACATAATTCTCGTTTATTCCGAGAATCTCATTACATGACACGTGCATCATAACATTGCATGAAATCAACATTTGCCTTTTCAGGTCACTTCATAATCAAAAGGATGTTATCATCCAAATACGGTGCAAATACGATCGTTTCAACGATTTAATCTTAACAATTTCGATGCTTCGTTCCGAGCCTTTCTTCAAAGGCAATGTAGAAACAATTGTTAGAACAAGAATTGTTCTGATCAATATTCTTAGTTTTGATGATAACAAGGATATGAATTTTGTGTGAGATAATGTGGTACTCTAATACATTGCAATTTCCCTTTCAGGAAATATATAAAGAGTATGCACAAATCAGCGCTCAGAAGCTTTGTCTCAGAAGGTTCAGCATGCAACATCAGAACATGGTCTGGCAAGACATCAGAAGATGGTCAAGGCAGAATCAGAACATGGGTCTATGGAAGCATCAGAAGAACTTGAGATCAGAAGCAGAAGCACTGAAGTTCTCATGGTATCACGCTCAGAAGCACTTCAAGGTCAGAAGACAAGAAGATGCTATGCACCAAGCTGTTTGACTCTGATGATATTCAAACATTTTATTCACAAACATCAGATCAGAAGAAAGTACAGGTGACAGGCTACGCTGACTGACAAAAGGAACGTTGGAAGCTATTAAAGGCAACGTCAGTAGACACAGCGTGAACAAGGCTCGAGGTAGTTGACAAAAGCGTGAAACATTAAATGCAATGCTGTACGGAATACGCAAAGCATTAAATGCTCACAACGGTCATCTTCTCAAGTGCCTATAAATATGAAGTTCTGATGAGAAGCAATGTTACACACAAATTTCTTGACGATTTCTGTGAATATTAACTTGCTGAAACGCTGTTCAAATCAAAGCTCAGAAACTTCATCTTCATCAAAGCTCACTACATTGCTGTTGTAATATATTAGTGAGATTAAGCTTAAACGTTAAGAGAAATATCACTGTTGTGATTATAGCTTTTCAGAAGCATTGTAAAACTCTTATTTGATTACATTAAGTTGTAAGTAACTAGAGTGATCAAGTGTTGATCAGGATACTCTAGGAAGTCTTAGCTTGTGTCTAAGCAGTTGTAATTAGAGTGATCACGTGGTGGTCAGGATACTCTAAGAAAGTCTTAGCTTGTGTCTAAGCATTTGTTCCTAGAGTGATCAGGTTGTGATCAGGATACTCTAGAAGACTTAGTCGTAGGCTAAGTGGAAAACCATTGTAATCTGTTGCGATTAGTGGATTAAATCCTCAGGTGAGGTAAATCACTCCGTGGGGGTGGACTGGAGTAGTTTAGTTAACAACGAACCAGGATAAAAATAACTGTGCAATTTGTTTTTATCGTTCAAGTTTTAAGACTACACTTATTCAAACCCCCCCCTTTCTAAGTGTTTTTCTATCCTTCAACAATCAAAGAATTTCTTACCTTTCAAGGTAGTCTTCTCCAAGACGCTTATCAACCTTTAGCCTTCGATAAAACCTTTTTTATCATCGCTAGGAGTCTTTTTATGTCAGTCTTGTTTAAGACATATTTGGGTTAACCTTGTAATCTTGTTTAAGACCTTTCGTATCCTTTCTAGGAACCTCTCTAGGTTAGTCTTGTTTAAGACATGTCATTCCCCGTCTAAGAGCCTTTCCAGGTCAATCTTGTTTAAGACGTTTCATATCTTTTTAGAAGCCTCTCTAGGTAATCTTGTTTAAGATGTTTCATATCTTTTTAGAAGCCTCTCTAGGTAATCTTGTTTAAGAAGTTTCATATCCTTTCTAGGAATCTTTTTAGGACAGTCTTGTTTAAGACGTTTCATATCTTTTTAGAAGCCTCTCTAGGTAATCTTGTTTAAGACGTTTCATATCTTTTTAGAAGCCTTTCTAGGTAATCTTGTTTAAGACGTTCATATCTTTTTAGGAGCCTTTCTAGGTAATCTTGTTTAAGACGTATCGTATCTTTTTAGGAGCCTCTCTAGGTAATCTTGTTTAAGACGTTTCACACCCTTTTTAGGAGACTTTTCTGGGTAATCTCGTTTAGAACATATCTCAACTTCTTTAAGTAATATTCTTCAAAAATTATCCAATCTTTTCTAAAAAAAAACACATCTTGCTCTTTCAAAGAGTTTCCTTAGTCAGTCTTCTCTAAGACAATTTTCCTCGAGTTTTGTTTAAAGCCTAATCATTTTACACCAGTCAATGATCTACCCTGTTCAGAAAACCTCTTCAGGTAGTCTTATGTAAGACATTACTTTATATCTCCTCAAATACAATCCGAACTAGGATTCGCAAATATCTCAAAAGAAGAACAAAAAAAATTCAATGGGTGATAAGGAGATAAGTTGTTGGAGTTATCATACATACATACTCATGTGCATACACGCAACATTTACATGCGTAAACATTCATACATCCATATTATACAAACAACGGGGTCACATACATACGCATAATGCATACGCATTCACAAAATAATATTCTATACAGGCAAAACTTGTCCGAACCAGGGCAAATGACTCCTATTGGTGCAGATAAACTTACTAGAACCATGGTAAGTGGGGTTTCACAATCTACGAAAGCTTGCTAGCACTATAGCAAGTCAATTATCTCCTACACAACTGACTGCGAGTCCTCGCTATGTAAGTCTCAGGCTTTAGCAGGACAATTCTCTTCTCTCACACTCGAGCACAAGGTAAATTTAGGGGTCTTCCATTATTTAATAACTCTTCGATCCGAAAAGCGTGAGACCTGCGTAATCTCACGCCATTCAATCCAAGGTAATTAAATAGGGGCAGCTGTCATACCCCAAAATTTACCCGATATAATTCACATCTTTTAATTTGTTTAAGGGTATTGAAATTAAGAGTCTGGGGTTTAACATATCTATTGTTAAACCCAACCTCTTATGAAACCTTTGATCAAGTTTAGGTGTGTATTTAGCAGCTACTTAGGCCCAACCGATGGCCCATATATCTCATTTTAAGGATTTCTTTTTATCATTTTTTGGATATTCTATTACAATTATTTACTTATTATCATTCATATTTTTTTAACTAATATTATTCTTGGCTATCATTTGGAATTATTAACCTTTTTTACTAATTAATTGAGGTTAATTATATATTAGCTACAAGTTTGTTAATAGTACTAATAATATTATTATCGTTATTAATTTATTTTATTAATTATAATGTTATCATTATTAGAATTATTATTAACTATTATTAAGGGTATTGTACTAATTATTATTACTCAGTTTATTATAATTAACTATAGTGACTAATTTGTTATTATTACTATTGTTAATTGAATTAAGTAAGGCAATTACAGGGTTATGGGGCTTAGCGTATTGGGCCAAACCGGGTCAGGAAGTGGACCGGGTCAGATCCGACCCGGCCACTGTTCATCTTCTCCCTAGCTCTGCGCAGCCGCTACCAACACAAACCCTAGCTTCAACTAATCAAGCCCAGTCCGAAAAAAAATCAATCATCAAACGAAATCTAATCTTAACAGAAAAACGCAAATCAAATCTTAACATAAAAATGAAACAAATATTATTAATCAGAGAATCAATTTACAAACGAATCTGAACTCAATCAAATCTCCAACAATTTAATCTAAAAATCTATAATCTCCTAAATTAAAATAAAACCCTAGGTATATAAACTAAGAAATCAGAAGGAGGAGAAGAAATCTGGGAATCCTTGGCCGCGAACCCTGGAGCTTGATCTTCGTCATCTTCACGCCTTCAAACCTGCGATTAAAGGAAAAGGAGATTAACAAGGGAGGAGCTAACACGTTACTGAAACGCAAGAACGAAAGGTAAATGCCGAACACTTAGCTCAATTTTTTTTGTTTGATTGCATGTTGTATGCTGTTCACGGTGAATCTGGGGTTCGGTAGGGTTAGATTCATAGATTTGGGGCTAAGTTCCATGTTCTTTAGGGTTTCTGGGTTCAGATCATTTGAAGGTATGAGTTTTCCGGTTGAATGTCAACCGGAAAACTGGGTTTAATGGTGGTTCACGGTGGGGGATTGGCCGGAAACTGGGTTTGTTGGGTTTCCGGGAAAGAAAGAAAAGAGAGATGGGAGAAAAAGCTAGAGAGAGGTGAGAGCAAAGAACCGAAGAGAGAGAGCAAAAAAAGTTTTATCATTTTGTTTTGTTTGAACCAAGAGAAAGAAGTGGAAAATTAATGGGGAGTGGATCGGTCTGTGTGCCAATACACTGGTCGATTGGAAAAAACAAAAGGGGAAGGGATAAGGTGATCCTCTTAGGTTCAATAAGGGTATGACACGTGGCCACTCCCAGGCCACGTGATTGGTTCGTTTTGGGGGGGGGGGCGGTAGGCCAATGTTTACTATAGGCCCTCATATAACTCCACATGCAGGCCATGGATTAAAATCTGATTAAATCCTATTCGTCCATTGTACCTGAGGGTGTACCGTAGCCACCCCTTGCGCCGTACCCGATCAAACGGACCCTATAAGTATTTGGGCCTGATTCGTTGCTAATTACACCCCTTCAAATTACTTGACAAACGTAGAATACACCACCCCTGCAGAATTAAAAATAAAACTTAATTAATTAATTTTTTGTAAAATGTTAATTGTTTAATTGTTGTTACTTAATTTAATTTTCTCCCCAAACCGACTAAATCTATTAGTCGTATTAGGCGAGAAATAATTTCGATTAATGTAATTTATTTATTAATAATGATTTAATTAATATGTTTATTAATAATCCAAATAACTCTAATTTAATTCTCTCCTCGACCCGACTAAAGCTATTAGTCGCATGAGACGAGAGATAAAAATACAAATCTAAAACACGTCTAATTTGCTGCCCGCGACGATCAATCTATCGATCTGAGTAACCAGCAATGCCCCTTAATCCGTTAGCTATACTGACCAAATCTATTGGTCATCGCATCTAACGGTGCCATATCAAATCAGGGTTGTACGCCCAAAATATTCAAAACGCTTCAAATCAAAATACGGATTTTCATCCTTATTCAAAACTACGATAGGCCATTCAAAAAGCCTTAAAACCACTTCATCTCAAATTCAAATTCAAAGGCGTACAACCTTGTGCCCGAACTACGTTGACTCTGATTCTCCCTAAGGAGATACGTAGGCACTTGGATAACCAAGGCGAGTCCCCCTCCCTAAAACCTCAATTCAGTCCAATCTCACTTTTCACCCTATTCACTGCCTTAGCTATTAACCTTAACATTTAGCCATAAACCTTATCTTCAATAAAACCTTAGGAAAGGGTTGAGGGTGCCTAACACCTTCCCTCAACCTGATTATAATAACTTACCCCGATCTCTAAACTGCGTAGGGTTTCCTATTCGCCCTTCAGAATAGGTGGCGACTCTAAATCATTAATTTTTAGGGCAGGTTGCTACACCTAGTTATCCGATTTAATCCAATTTAATCATGCGGTTTGACTAGTGACCCAGTGGTTCAACCAATGAACCAGTGACCCAATATCTTCACTGATTTGATGACCGATCCGATTTTTAAAACAATGCCTTAGAGGATTATCCACAATGTTTTAGATTCTCTTTACCAATACCTCTTTACAACATTCTAATACATAAAAAAACAAACACCATACTATATGGTGGACTTTGAACCTTTTTGACTAAAAGAAAAATTTTCAACAATCAACAAACACTGTGATGATTCTCACAAAAACTAGAAAGTAAACAACTTTCTATTGACAAACACCTTTCACCAACACACAATGAAGAAATATACAAATACTGAAAAACTTTATTGAGAAATGAAGAATGTTAGTAGGATTTTATATGTCAAATCCAATATTGGGATCATAGACTATATTTTCTCAATATTAAAATTTAAATTATATCACATAATTTCTCAAATTGTATTTTAGTTTTGAAACTTTTCTAATTTATGAAAGTTTACAAGTTTAAAACCATTTTGAAAAAGAATGTTTGTTGAATATGATATTTGATTTGTGTAAATGATCATGTAAAAGTTGTTAATTCATTTTATGGTGTATAGTGTTTTACACACCTCTAGAAACCTTTATGAATGATTGCATATTTTTGAAAAGGTTTTATGAAATATTTTCAATCAAAACATTGATTCTAGTTCATGAAAAAATAACTACTTCAAGTGTAGATATTTGATTTGTGGCACGAATTATTGACAAACTGTTGAGTTGACTTGTAAGTATAGGACTGTAGCCATGTACAGAGAAATTTGGGGGAACAAACTGCCTGTTAGATGGAGAAAAATCTTATATGATAACCATGCAAAATTTAAAGCAAAATTCATTTTGTGGATGACTTTGAATGACAAGTTGCCTACGAAAGACAGACTTATGAAATTTGGTATTATACATGATTCTACTTGTTGTTTCTGTGACCAAGTTGAATATGTGGAACATCTATTTTTTCGGTGCAAGGGAAATGATTGGATTTGGAAGACCATTCTTGAATGGTTGGAGATACCATGCATTCTTGAGCAGTGGAGTAAAGAAGTAGACCGGATGATCCGAGGCACTCAACATAACACCTGGAAGAATCAAATGATGAAGATAGCTGTGGCTGAAACATCTTATAAAACATGGAAGAACATGAATGATAAATGTTTCTCCAACAAGGATGTGGACCCAAGGATGGTCGATAGAATTAATCGTAGTATTGTGATTAGGTGTTCTTTGGTCAGAAAACGGTGTCAACATGTGAATGTTGGACAACTTAGTGTATATTAAGTGTTTTAAGAGTCTTAGATAGTTGGGATCATTATATATAACTGTTTTTGAGATCATTATATATAATTTTTTTTGGTGAAAAATGAAATTAATAGTTTTTTTCAAAAAAAAAGTTTTATAATTTAGATTGACTGATATCTTAATAAAAAAAATTTTAATATGGTCATTGTAAGTATATTAATTTTTTAATTAGCTCTTGTCATTTCTTTTTGACTTTTGATAATTGTAAGCATATATTTTTTACTATTAATTTTTGGAGTATTAGCATATTATAATACTCAATCATTTAAAACGTTGGTCGTTAAGAGGAGGCACCCAATTATTTTGAAGGAAAAAAAAGGTTCAATGTAAGGAGTAAGGACGTGATGCACGTGAATGTATGTACCACAATTGAAGGATAGAAAAACACTTAGAAAGGGGGGGGGGTTTGAATAAGTGTAGTCTAAAAACTTGAACGATAAAAACAATATGCACAGTTATTTTTATCCTGGTTCGTTGTTAACTAAACTACTCCAGTCCACCCCCACGGAGTGATTTACCTCACCTGAGGATTTAATCCACTAATCGCAACAGATTACAATGGTTTTCCACTTAGTCCGCGACTAAGTCTTCCAGAGTATCCTGATCACAACCTGATCACTCCAGGAACAACTGCTTAGACACAAGCTAAGACTTTCTTAGAGTATCCTGACCACCACGTGATCACTCTAATTACAACTGCTTAGACACAAGCTAAGACTTCCTAGAGTATCCTGATCAACACTTGATCACTCTAGTTACTTACAAATTAATGTAATCAATTCTAAGAGTATTACAAATGCTTCTGAAAAGCTATAATCACAACAGTGATATTTCTCTAAACGTTTAAGCTTAATCTCACTAATATATTACAACAGCAATGTAGTGAGCTTTGATGAAGATGAAGTTTCTGAGCTTTGAGTTTGAGCAGCGTTTCAGCAAGTTAATTGTTAGCAAATCGTCAACCTTGCTTCTCATCAGAACTTCATATTTATAGGCACTTGAGAAGATGACCGTTGAGCGCATTTAATGCTTTGCGTGTTCCGTACAGCTTTGCATTTAATGTTTCACGCTTTTGTCAACTACCTCGAGCCTTGTTCACGCTGTGTCTACTGACGTTGCCTTTAATAGCTTCCAACGTTCCTTTTGTCAGTCAGCGTAGCCTGCCACCTGTACTTTCTTCTGATCTGATGTTTGAATATAATATTTGAATATCATCAGAGTCAAACAGCTTGGTGCATAGCATCTTCTTGTCTTCTGACCTTGAAGTGCTTCTGAGCGTGATACCATGAGAACTTCAGTGCTTCTGCTTCTGACCTCAAGTTCTTCTGATGCTTCCATAGACCCATGTTCTGATTCTGCCTTGACCATCTTCTGATGTCTTGCCAGACCATGTTCTGATGTTGAATGCTGAACCTTCTGAGACAAAGCTTCTGAGCGCTGATTTGTGCATACTCTTTATATATTTCCTGAAAGGGAAATTGCAATGTATTAGAGTACCACATTATCTCACACAAAATTCATATCCTTGTTATCATCAAAACTAAGAATATTGATCATAACAAATCTTGTTCTAACAATCTCCCCCTTTTTGATGATGACAAAAACATATATAAATGATATGAATTTGCGATCAGAAAGAGCAGACGGCTAAAGACAAATTACACAGCTATAGCATAAGCACGTGAATATGTCTCCCCTTGAGATTAACAATCTCCCCCTGAGATGAATAATCTCCCCCTGAAATAAATACTCGAAGAACTTTAATAATAAAAGACTTCCCTGATTATTTCGTTAGAGACGATCACATAAGCTTCTTGCTTCTGATAATTCATAGCTTCTGACTTCTGCTTCCATTGGACAGCTTCAGAACTTGAATTTCTTTAGATCCCTAGAACACTCACAGCTTCTGATTCCTGCTTCCATTTAGGACAGCTTCAGAACTTGAATTTCTTTGATCTTCAGAACATTCACAGCTTCTGATTCCTGCTTCCATTTAGGACAGCTTCAGAACTTGAATTTCTTTGATCTTCAGAACATTCACAGCTTCTGATTCATGCTTCCATTTAGGACAGCTTCAGAACTTGAATTTCTTTGATCTTCAGAACATTCACAGCTTCTGATTCCTGCTTCCATTTAGGACAACTTCAGAACTTGAATTTCTTTGATCTTCAGAACATTCACAGCTTCTGATTCATGCTTCCATTTAGGACAGCTTCAGAACTTGAGTTTTCTGGATCTTTTAGAACATTCACAGCTTCTGATTTTTGCTTCCCTCGGATAGCTTCAGAGCTTTGAATTTCTTCTTACATCACTTCATGCTAGATTGTATCAGAACATTGTTGAATGTACCAGAGCATCATCAGAGCATCTCTACATCCTGAAATGTTACAGAACAAAACTAAACGACAAAAGTCAGCATGAATGAGTTAGAACATAAGATGTGTATCAGAACACAAAATATGTATCAGAGCCATATAAGCCATATAGAATATATCAGATCCAATAGACGATGTATCAGAGCAAATAGACAATGATTTGGATCATATTCTATTATCAGAATTTCTGATCATTCTTCCTTCTGATTCTGAAGCTTCCTAGCACTCAGCTTGCTTCAAGAATCCAAGAGCTATTTCTGATCATTCTTCTTTTCCTGCTTCTGATTCTGAAGCTTCCTAGCACTCAGCTTGCTTCAAGAATCCAAGGGATTGATTCATCTTGTTGCTTCTTCTTATGTTGATCTTGAATCTTCAATTCCTGCAATAACATAACTTAAAAACATATGAAGCTTGCAGCTTCTGTTAGTAAAGCAACTGATTAAATCAAATCATTTATCACATATTTCTCCCCCTTTTTGTCATATCATCAAAAAACAGAAAAGATTCAGATACAAACAAAAAGAAACACACGGAGGAAAAAAAAAGGATGATTTCATTGAAGTTCAAACAGCAGGTACAGAAGTACAAACAACAGGTACGGAAGACAAGATGCACAAAAACAGATGCAGCAAAAGCAAAAACAAAACAACACAGACTCAATCTAAGACAACCCTAGCCTTGACAGGATCTTGGCCAGCATCTCTTGAACCCCATTGTTGTATCCTTCTTGCCTTTCCATGAAAGCTCTAAATTCATCCTGTTTCTTCTGAATATCTTCCAGAGTTCTTGCAAGACGAGAAGATTCATCAGAAGAAGCTTCACTGCTTCTAACCACAGGAATAGCATTGTGATCTGTAGCTTCCATAGATAGATCATTTGCAGGGATTTCCTCAACAGGAACTGATTCAGCAACATGATCTTCTACATCTGCTTCTTGCATAGAAGCATCTCCATATTCTGCAGCAGGAATTTCCGAATCTCCATTCTCAAGTGCCTGAAGAATGGCAGCAAGATTCCTGGGAGCAGAAGGACCTTCAACTTCTGGTGGGTCAACAACTTCTGGAATGACCAAGCTTGGGTCTTTCTCAGAAGGGTTTTCCCTCAGAAAGTCAAAGAGGGTCTTGAAATCCCCGAGCAGAACTGGATAATCAGGAATCCAAATAACAATATCCCTGCATGGATTTGCTTCTAATGCAGCAGCCAGCCTTGCTTGTTCCAATTCATCCAAAAAGGGCTTCTCCTCAGCAGCAACACAATTTCTGAGAGGATGGTAGTATATACCATTATCACCCTCCAGAAGGTAACCAGGGTAACCAGGGGCAGCAGCCACAAGTCTTTTCTGTACTCCCATTGCTTATACTTGAAAATCCTTGCGAAATCTTCTCCAGAGATTTCTTGTAGAAACATCATCCAGACCATTTAGAAATGCATCCTTCAGAAGGTCTAGACTGCTAATCACCTCATGTCTGAAAAGTTCCAGGTAGGTATAGGGTTCAGGTTCAGGAGGATTGAAGGTGAATTTGTAGTCAGGGTAGAGAAGACAGTAAGGTTTGGATTTTCTGGTAGGTAAGGGATGAGATATAAAAGGTGGAGGTGCGGTGGATGAGGAAGAAGGGATATCTGAGAGAATGATTGATGAAGATGGAATATCAGAAATGATAGATTGAGAAGAGGATGGAGTATTTGTAAAGGGAATTGGTGAGAAAGATTTATCAGAAGGAGTTGGGGGAAGAATACTTAAAGGTGTGGGGTTTAGAATGGGAGAGGAGGAGGACGATGGAGAAGGATTAGGTAAGGTGAAGTTTACTTTTGGTTCAGATGGAGGTGATTGGAAAGATGGTTTAGGGACAGAAGGAGGTGGAGTAAAAACCTGCCTGGAGGTTGTCATACCCCAAATTTGTCCTACCCTTTCAATTTTATCTGGCTTAGGCTCATGCATTTCATAGTCTCATGTGCATACCTCCATTAGGGCATTTGCACGGCTTGGCATTCATTCATTAAATAAAACATCTAAAAGTGTGGGATTAAGGGTCATGAAGCAAGCTGGAGTTTCATATGTGTCTTGGCAAAAGAGTACTTATTGCCCCAAAAAGTGTTTGACATTTAATCAAGATTGTGGTATGTACAGTTCTTCTGAAAGGCATTTGATCAGATGACTTATTGCTTGGCCTAAGGAATAATAAAGGAAAAATAAAGGAATAATTGGCCATTTGAACTTGAAAAAAAAAGGAGAGGATATGTTCAAAAGTATCCAAAGTTATAAGATCATGGAGTCAACATTTACATACAAGATTCAAAATCTATTATGAGCTTCAGGCAAGCATCATTCATTCAAATTCCATACAAAGATCAAACATTTTGAAGAAAGAAATCAAGAAGCTTTTGGATGCACCATTTCATTGTTTGCTCCATAAATCAATACAAATTCCAAATACGTATTACAAGCCATATACAAAACCAATACATCCATTACACATTACAAAAAGGCCAGAATTGAAAAAATACAACAAAAATGCAACTTTGCAGCAGGAGAAAATCCTAACCAAAATTCTGCATAAAAGTCTATTACAAAAAAAAACGCAGCTAAACTGTCTCAAGTCTCTTAACAAATTTTTGAGATATCAAAAACAAAGAACAGCCATGTCACACCTATCCAACCATATACATCAAGCCGACCACCAAGTTCTAACATTTCTAATTAACCTCCAGCTTTCAACCAAACCTAACAAGAGGTTTACAAATAACAAACAATCTTGAAGCCTATTCTTTACTCAAATCTTCAAATCCGACTTGTTTAGCATCATACTGTACCAGCTTTTTCTTAAAGACCATGAGTATGTTCTTTGTCACTACCAATCTGAGTGGTCCACGGGGCAAGTCTTGATTAGCGCTTTTACTCTCCGCCACGTAACTCTCAATGTCGGGCACACGTAAGCAAGTTCTTTGTGCTCCCAGCACTGACCGTATACGCTGCCGTGAAAATTCCGCAGGTTGTAGACATTGATTCATCGCAACAGTTGTTCAACGCCCGCAAGAACTCTGATCTGCATAAACTCTAATTAGAAGCCAGGAAGGGAATTTCAAGGTGGTACATCAAACATTCAAACCATAAAAAACTTCTAACAAAATTTCATCCATCCACATAAATCACATACAAGCAAAATCATACCAATGGAATTTCACTAACCATTCATTTCAGAAAGAAAATGCCTGCTGCAACTTATACCAGTCAGCCCATGTCTTAACCTCCGCCGAGCCTACGCAGCCGAACAAAATCAACATGACACATTAAAAGTCGGTCCCTGTAGGGACCACACATAGAACCAGTTCAGTTCAAATAAGTTCAAATGCAACTCAGAAATCCAGAACAAAGCTCATGTACAATAACTGCAGGTTTAGAGGCACAAAGAGCTCAAACATATCATTATCGTAATTCCGTTAGAAGGCTGTTGCATACATACATGATCCTGGCAGAAGAGAAAAACACATTCAAAGAGACATTAAAAAGAAGAAAAAGGCCAAATGAGATTTAAGTTCAGGTTCAAAATCCAAAATGTGCAAAAAACTCCAATCCAGTATAACTAACAGGCTGTTAACCTTTTCATTCAGCAGATTCAGAAACGCATCCTTCATACATCGATTCGGCATCGCATTCCTTAACCTTCTAGCTAACCAAGCTCCATAACAGATTATGACATTACCACCTAAACCGTTCACATTAACTTGGCTCAGCATAACAGAATTCCAAACTGACATAACTAACTTGTCACACCTAGTAACTAACTCTCAACAAACTTTTAACCAATTCATAACCTCCAACTAACTTCTACATTCAGAATAACTATCATAACAGCTCTCTAACCAACTTCTTCTAATCCTAACAACCAAAACAGAATCAAAACTAACTGTAACCGAATCAATCTCCACCCTCCAAAATCCCTAACAGAATCCCGATCCAAAGGCCATCAATCCTCCTCCCTCCTCTATATAATCTCCATTCCCTCCATAATTCACCTTACACACGCTCAACTACACGCCATTATCTTCTTCACTCCACTCATCTTCATCTTCTTCACTCTCACACACACGTTCACTTCATTCTCAACTCTCATCACCTTCATAACTGATTCCTCACTCTCTGCAACACACTCCATTCTCACCTTCTTCACTTTCTGCAACACGCGCTACCACCACCACCACACTTCATCCATCATCATCTTCATCAAACTCACGCTCTCTCTACTCTCAGTTCTTCCCTCGGATATCTCACCATCCATCATCTCCATCAACAACTCTCAATCACTCAACATTCCATTCACAACTCATACGCAGAGGAACTCAAAGAAAAAGAGAGAACAGAAGAAGAGCAGAAAAAGAAGAAATGGAATACGCAGCGACAACGCATCTTCGGAAGCAAGAGAAAATTACCTGAAGAAAAGGTGGCGGCCTCTGGTATTTCCCTCCCATTCGCGCCGTTTGAAGAGTCATCGGAACTGCTCCGGCAGGTAAGTCTTCGAATTCCTCTTCTTCCTCGTAATTTCGTTCGGTGCTTGTTGTCATAGTGTAGATTAAGGCTCTGGTTGCTTCAATTTCTCGTAATCGCATTTGAGTGTCGAAATCCCCAATACTTAGGGTTTCCGATGTAGCTTCCAATCCCGTCGCCTGAGTGAGGATCTTTCAGATCTATACTCGTATCTGTGTCTAGAATTAGAAATAAAGGATTTCACGGTCGAATCTTGGTGATTAGGAGAAGGGGAACGCCGGTTCACGGTGGGGATTCGCCGCGAATCACGCCGGAAGGAAGTAAAGAACGAGAACGAGAGAATTGAAATCTGAAGAAGTTGAAGAGTCATTTGGTTCAGTCTTAACATTAAACGCACCGTTTTCATTTCTTTTTAATTTTTTATTTTTCTTTTTATTTTGTTATTTTGTTAAAAAATCTGATAATGAGAAATTAGATAAAAAATAATATGGACCTCCCCCTGGGCCTGCGAATCGCTTCTGGTTCACCCCCTTGGCCCATGACACTGCACCAGCTTTGGCAAATCAATCTACAACAAAAATGCCCTTGGGCCTTCCTGTTTGGGCCCTATGCCCATCTGCTAATCACCACCGTTTCTAATTTCACACCCCCTGGATCCATATTATTTTCATGCTAGACTTTAGGTTTTTTAATTAGTTTTTACTACATTTTTTAGATAAAAAAGAGACAATAAAATCATGTTTTTTCTAGGTAGATTTAGGTGATTTTAGGATTAATTTTAGTCGTGGAATTTTCTCATAAAAATAGTTGATTTTTTAGGCTAATTTTGACATAAAAAAAATGTTCATAAAAAATATTAGTTTAGTCTTACTAGAATTTAGGTTTTAATGCAATTTAGGCTTGATTTAGAGTTCATTTCTCTTTTATAAAAACTCATAAAAATAGTAGTATTTTACTTTATTTTTTACCATATTTTTGACTTGTTCTATTTCATGCTCTTATGCTATTTTCATATACTCCACTTTTTGCTTTATTTTCCATGCTTCTTTTAATCCTAACCTTAGGTAGAAACCATGATAATATTAGGTAGAAATTCCCATTCATATTAGGCTAGTATTCTTAGGCTAGTTCTTTTCCTTTTCAACCATAAAACACTCTAAAAATACTTGAATAAATTTCCCATAAAAAAAACACCAAGAAAACTCATAAAAAATGACTAATAAATACTTTGACTAATAAAAAGGGAATGATAGCTTGTAACTTCCCTTGCTTAAGGGATGTTCGAGTGCTTGGAGCTCCCTTGCTTAAGGGTTCCATTCAGGCGTAAGTTCCCAACCTTTAAAAAACACAAACCAAAGAGTAATTCGAGTTTCCCTTGCTTAAGGGATTTCCTCGAAACACTCAAACTCTCTCTCTCTTTTCTCTCGCTTTCTTAAGGGCACCGTTATTTCCGCTCCATTGCATCCTAGGCTGTCCCCTTGTGCAAGAGCGCGAACGTTAACGCCGCCCAACTAAAAAACACAAAAACAAACACAACTATGGAGCCGAACTACGACGCTCTGATTCCTGAAAAGGATACGTAGGCATCAAGTCGCGGGGCTTGAACGAGCACATTTGTAAATATTTCCTTCTTTTCCCCGTATTTCTTTTGCATGCATTCGCATTTAGACATAGACATAGTACACACCCTTTAGATAAAAACAAACATAGGTGGATACCATCGAGTACGATGGGCGCGAGGGGTGCTAATACCTTCCCCTTGCGTAACCGACTCCCGTACCTTGATTCTCTGGTCGCAAGACCCTGTTCCCTACTTTGTTAGGTTTTCTGATATTCCTTTCCCTTATGGGATAAATATATTGGTGGCGACTCTGTTCATTTTTCGCGAGCGTGCGACAGCTGGCGACTCTGCTGGGGATACCTAAGCAAGTCGATCCTAGCCTTTGTTTGTTTTATTTTATTGGGTGTTTATTTGTTTTATGTCTATATCTTGTATATATGTTTGCATGTTATTTTCTGCTTGCATATCATGTTTATTTCTGCTTGCACATCATGCATATGGATTATATTTTGTGTTCCTTGGGGTCTTCTGTTCTGTTTTGCAGGTGGGGGGTTTTTGTGAGGTAAAAGGCCCACTACCCAGGCCAAGTGACACATAGGATTAGCGTGGATGCTCATGTTGACTCCCGTAGCGCTTGCTATGGCTGAGATTGACATGGGGTACCACAACTGGGCGAGGTTCTTTCATGGAACACTGTGTCTGGCACGCTTGCTGCCTCAAACACTTTGTACCCCATGGGAACTGTAGACCCTAGTGACCATTAGGAACCACTTGTCCGTGTTTAGAATTCATACCCGTGAGATTGGGGTGGGACAGGAAACCTTGACTCCTACATACCTTTGGCTCTTCATATTTGAGGTCGGACCTTTATTTGGTCCGTTCTCATGGTGCTTGATATTCTGGTATTCAAAAAGACGTCGAACCTTTGATCCTGTGACATTTGGCCTGTACAGAAGCTTCACATCAGTTATTCAGAGGATTGTGTGATGGTTACTCAGATCATATGGACCTTGATCCCATACTTTTGCATTGCATAACATCATTGCTTTATCCACTTCATTTGCGAGGAATTCTAAAGTCTATTTCCAAAAAAAAGAAATGAAAAGAAAAAGGAAATAGAAAAGAAGGAAAAAAGAAAAGAAAAGATATTCTATAAAAAATAAAGCTTTGATTTCAAAAAAGATAAAAGAGAAGAATGTGTGAAAAGACTTTAGGATTCCTCGGAAATGAAACATTGCATTCACATCATATTGCATTTCATGGTTCCATATCAGAAGCTTATTGGGGTCCCTTTCAATCCAGATTTTTGCTTCATCATCAAAGTTGACTTCCCTACATCTGTAGCATACAAGGATTAATCAGGAGAATCATGGACCGTCTTGAACAGAATCAGGTTGAACTTCGTAAGGACTTGGATACTATGGGGGAGAGGATGACCCAACTCTTTGAGACTCTCCATGTTGTTGTTCAAGGGCAAGAAGAGCTAAGACAAAGTGTTGCTAAATTGGCTAATAGTACTCCGACTACTGTTGCTAATGGAGGATCAAAACCTGTGCCCGTGGAAGTTCCAAATAAGGAGGATTCACATCATGAGAACGATTCTGAACTCGAAGCTTTCAAGTTCCCAATTGAGGAAAATGAGAGGAAATTTCATCTCCTGGAAGAAAGATTGAAGGCTTTAGAAGGTCGAAGCTCCTCAGGATTAAATGCTATTGATTTGTGCCTAGTGCCTGATATCAAGATTCCTGCTAAGTTCAAAGTCCCCAGTTTTGAGAAATACAAGGGTATTACTTGTCCGATGAGTCACATCAAGGCATTCTGCAACAAGATGGCACCGTATGCAGAAAATGACAAGCTTCTAATGCACTTCTTTCAAGATAGCCTAAGTGGGGCATCCCTTGAGTGGTATACACGACTTGAACGAACCCATGTCCGCACATGGGATGAATTAGCAGAGGCTTTTTTCAAGCATTACAAGTACAACAGTGACATGGCTCCTACTAGAATACAACTCCAAAGTTTAACTCAGAAGGTTGGTGAGTCTTTTAAAGAGTATGCACAAAGATGGAGAGAATTAGCTTCCAGAGTTCAACCTCCTCTTTTGGAACGAGAGCTTGTAGACATGTTCATGAATACTTTGAAAGATCCTTATCTGAACATGATGATTGGATGCGCTTCCTCCGAATTCTCAAGTTTGGTTGTCGTAGGAGAACGAATTGAAAATGCTTTAAAGATGGGTAAAATCCAAGATATGGCCAATATTCCTGAATTCACTGAAGAAGAGAAAAGTGAAACAAATGCTATTTCAGAGAATAGAGAAGAAGAACTCCCTGCTTATCCTCAGGTTCATGTTCTTAACTACCAACAACAACAAGGTCCACGAAGGCCGAGAAGACCACCAAGAAAGATTGACCCGATTCCTATGACTTATAGTCAACTGCTCTCTCATTTACTCAATGAATCTTTGGTCGAACTAAGGGAGGCTAAGCCCCCTCCAACACCGATTCCTCAAGGATATGACTTAAATGCCAAGTGTGAGTACCATTCTGGGACATCCGGACATTCAACTGAGGATTGTAATATTTTGAAACACAAAGTCCAAGATCTCATTGACTCCAAAGCGATATCATTCACTCCAAATGGTCTTCACATAAATTGAAGAGTTCATGGGGCTCCCGCACGAGGGATAAGCAAGACGTACTCTTATCTTGAGCATTGCATCATTCGCATTGCTCGAATCCCTTAAAGCATTACCAATTCTGGAGTGACTTCGTCAGATTCTTTTTCCATGTGGTAATCAAGAGTGTTCTACATGATGCTTCTCATTCTCAAGGTGCTTTCCCGTTTTTCGGAATTTCAATTGGTTAAGATTCGAGTATTGGGTCCTCTTCACCACAAGTAGCTCTCTTGAGTTTGATGACCATATAAGATTCTTTCCATTTATGATGGCGATTACTACTCTAGCAACAATGCTTGGGGCTCCCGCACGAGGGATAAGCAAGACGTACTCTTATCTTGAGCATTGCATCGCTCGCATTGCTCGAATCCCTAAAGTAAGACAAAAATTTACAACTCTTGGGTGACTTCGTTGGAGTTTTCTTTTGAAGTAATCTGAAGTATTTGGAAAGAACTGCAAAAAGTATTCAAGATCAACAAGTCCAGACGGAGTCAAGCCTCCTCAACAATGGCAATCATCAATCATTTCTGCATTTTCATTTGTAGTTTTCCTTGTTTTGTTAAATGTTTCTTCCATGTAAAACTTGTTTGTTTTTTAATGAAAATAAAAATGCATTGCATATGCTAGTTTCGAATCAATCCATTCGTGTTCACTCATATCTTTCTGTCTATCGATATCAAACTCTGGATTAAGCAAAAATATCAAAAGGAGAATGATGAAAAAATAAAAACGCAAAATCTAAAATTGTGTGCTTTTGAATAAAACCCCGCTGAGGATGTACAGACATTGTTTCAAATCCCCAAACACCGGAGATATAAGGGAGATAGACCCTCTTTAACCCCTTTGAGCCTTGAAGTAGGAGTTTCTTTTCTATACAAAAAAAAAAAAACCCTCACATTTAACCCAGGGGCAGGGTAGCGTTCAACTAACCTGATCGAGCAATCAAAATTCATCAGGAGTATGCATCCAAGGATACAACAATGGTTATCTTTCAAAAAGATTGAGGAAAGTCAATACTACAATGGTAATCCCTCATCAATCAAAGAATGAGGCAGTCACAATCACTCCCACAAGTCAGAGATTCAGGATCACACGACTTATTCAAAAAAGAAAGGATTGAAAAAAAAAAAAAGAGCCCGCTAAGTCAACAACTTGAAAACAAGTGACTTAGGCAAAATTAGGGCATCCCGCTGGACTCCAAAATAAAATTCAAAAAGAATTTGTCCAGGCAAAAGTTAGGGAAATAAAAAAGAAAGGCAAAGCAAAAGCAAAAAACGAGGATTACAACATAAAGATCCTCATCAAAGGAACGAAGTCGTGTGATCAGACACCAAAAAGAAAGTGAGTGACTGCCATGTCCAAGAAGGCTTCATTGGTTCCTCAATCATTTCAAACTCCTCTTGAAGGATGGACGCTCATATCAGGTTAAATTGAACATAGGACTGGAGAACATCACGAAGGGGGTGGGTACAAATAATTTTGAGCCTAAATATCCTTTGTTTCTAAAACCGTGAACCAGGCCACGTTACAACCCTTAAAAGACCTAATTGAAGCAAGGTTTATTTCAAAAGCAAGCTGTGTAAAACTGACTCCTAGATATTGCTCACCATTCATGTTGATATCGATGTGACAAATAATTCAAACACTGAATGTCACAACTTTGTTTCAAAAACTTTGATCTCGAAGCTAGCATAAGCATTGCATTAGGATTATCATCTTCAAAACAAATATCTTTTACTTGTGAATAAACACCTGACATCAAGGAAGATCAAATAATGAACAAGTGCAGAAAAATTTGATCGATTCCATGAGCCATTCACTTTAAAGGCTGGTCACTCCGAGGGGCAAGTTGTGTGAAGACTCTGTCAACTGAGGCGTCCATTCGTCGTTGGTCAATCTGGGGAAATCAAGTCGAGGAATCTCTCTTGAGTTCAACCAATTTGGGGCAGTTACGTCGATATTCGACAAATCTCTCCAAGGATCCCTTGGGGCAAATTCCTTCGTAGTTCACGAAGCTTGGGGCACAATCTTCTGAGTTTTATTGCTCCCTCCTCAATCATAGGAGTTTATTTCTCCTGGAACTTTGGTCTCTCCCCAAGCACATGAGTTTATTTCTCATGAAAGTTGTTCCACTCCCCCAATATGGGCTTCTTATCTGAATTTCTCATTCTCAACATGGCGAATCGAAGGAATCTCCTCAAATTCACCATCCCCAAGCAGTTCAAGGTGTAGGGAAAGTCAAATGAAGTCCCTTCATCCCCAGCAAAGCTAAGCTCTAACCCTCAATACATTTGCCAATGATCTTTGGCACTGTAAGGTTCCCGACACCAATTCGTATTGGTAGCTCAAGACAACAAGCAAGGGACTCCAACAATCATGCTTCTCCATCACTCTAATGCCTTTATTTGGCATTCTGCATATAGTTTCCATTGCATATAACATTGCATCCTCAAAAGCGTAGCATATCCATTACAATGGATCATTACGCCATAGAAAAATTCAAACATGCATACAAAGCATAAGCCAGATAATATAAATCAGCACCCAATCGAGACAATAATATATCCCCACACAAAAAAGTTATCCTTACAAACTCCGATTGATATCTGCTAATACATTACAAATCTCCTCAAACCATGGTGCCAATACCTGGTATTCTCAATCCCAAATAGAAATCTTATCTTCTCTCTCCTGTCTTTCTTCGTCAGAATCGTTGTCTCCGAGGTTATTTCCCGTGTGCTGCGTGAAGATTAGAGTGTGAGTGAGGGTGGGCATTCAACCCACCTCATTTTTCAATCATTTGAATAACCATACTTGGTGTGTGGCAATTCGAACGATTGCCGCTCTTGAAGAGTTACACCCCGCCTTTGGCCTGAGGGATTAATGCAATTCTTATGCTTCGCCAGCATCAACATCTTCGTGATTATGTCTTTCGATTGAGTCTAGTCGTCACTAGTCTCCGTGATCCCTTCCCCCGTATGGGAAAACTTTTAGATCCAACCCCTGTGTTGTGTATCCTTTGCCTTCCGTCCTGGAAAACCATTTCAAAACTAATTCTCAATCCCCAACCTCAGTGTTGATATTAATTCTTTCTTCCCTTGACCTCAGTGTCGATACCTTTCTTTTCCAACCTCAGTGTTGACGCTTATCCTTTCCTTGTCCAACCTCTGTGTTGATGCCTATCACTCCTTCACCGACCTCTGCGTCGATGCCAATCGTCATTCACAACCTCAGTGTTGATGTTTATCTTTTCTCGTTCCAACCTCAGTGTTGATGTCCTCGACCTCGGCGTCGACGCCTTTCCTTTCACAACCTCAGTGTTGATGTCCCCCAACCTCAGTGTTGATATGCTCCAACCTCAGCGTTGACGTCCTCCAACCCCAGTGTTGATGTTTATCCTTTCTTTCAATTCTTATGGATCGTAGGTCCGTTGACCTTATCCTCATCTTTTTCATTTCTTGTGGATCGTAGGTCCGTTGACCTTATCCTCATCCTTTTGAATTCTTGTGGATCGTAGGTCCGTTGACCTTATCCTCATCTTTTTCATTTCTTGTGGATCGTAGGTCCGTTGACCTTATCCTCATCTTTTTCATTTCTTGTGGATCGTAGGTCCGTTGACCTTATCCTCATCTTTTTCATTTCTTGTGGATCGTAGGTCCGTTGACCTTATCCTCATCTTTTTCATTCTTGTGGATCGTAGGTCCGTTGACCTTATCCTCATCTTTTTCATTTCTTGTGGATCGTAGGTCTGACGACCTTATCCTCGTCTTTTTCAGTTCTTTTGAGTCGTGGATCTGTTGATCTCACCTTGATTTCGAGTCTTTTTATCCTTGTCTTTCAACTTTTGGGTCAGTAGATCTTGTCTCTCCATCAAACCCGCGCTGTCCAATCATAGTTTCATACAACAATCACCTCCTTTGAGAACCTTGTATTGGCACCGTTACCACGTTACAAGCTACCACCATTCAGATCCATTACTCATTGTAAATTCTTCCACCAGAAAAACAAAAATAAATTTCTCTTTCCCCAGCAGATATCAAAACAAAAATAAGATAACACTCACACCATCTTCTCTTTAGGACAAATTTCTGGTACTTTGATATTTAATCTTCTTCTACCTCGAATGCTCGAAAGGCTAGCGCCAATCTCGCCTTCGGGTTTAAGATGATTAAATAGGGGCAGCTGTCATACCCCAAATTTGTCCTACCCTTTCAATTTTATCTGGCTTAGGCTCATGCATTTCATAGTCTCATGTGCATACCTCCATTAGGGCATTTGCACGGCTTGGCATTCATTCATTAAATAAAACATCTAAAAGTGTGGGATTAAGGGTCATGAAGCAAGCTGGAGTTTCATATGTGTCTTGGCAAAAGAGTACTTATTGCCCCAAAAAGTGTTTGACATTTAATCAAGATTGTGGTATGTACAGTTCTTCTGAAAGGCATTTGATCAGATGACTTATTGCTTGGCCTAAGGAATAATAAAGGAAAAATAAAGGAATAATTGGCCATTTGAACTTGAAAAAAAAAGGAGAGGATATGTTCGAAAGTATCCAAAGTTATAAGATCATGGAGTCAACATTTACATACAAGATTCAAAATCTATTATGAGCTTCAGGCAAGCATCATTCATTCAAATTCCATACAAAGATCAAACATTTTGAAGAAAGAAATCAAGAAGCTTTTGGATGCACCATTTCATTGTTTGCTCCATAAATCAATACAAATTCCAAATACGTATTACAAGCCATATCCAAAACCAATACATCCATTACACATTACAAAAAGGCCAGAATTGAAAAAATACAACAAAAATGCAACTTTGCAGCAGGAGAAAATCCTAACCAAAATTCTGCATAAAAGTCTATTACAAAAAAAAACGCAGCTAAACTGTCTCAAGTCTCTTAACAAATTTTTGAGATATCAAAAACAAAGAACAGCCATGTCACACCTATCCAACCATATACATCAAGCCGACCACCAAGTTCTAACATTTCTAATTAACCTCCAGCTTTCAACCAAACCTAACAAGAGGTTTACAAATAACAAACAATCTTGAAGCCTATTCTTTACTCAAATCTTCAAATCCGACTTGTTGAGCATCATACTGTACCAGCTTTTTCTTAAAGACCATGAGTATGTTCTTTGTCACTACCAATCTGAGTGGTCCACGGGGCAAGTCTTGATTAGCGCTTTTACTCTCCGCCACGTAACTCTCAATGTCGGGCACACGTAAGCAAGTTCTTTGTGCTCCCAGCACTGACCGTATACGCTGCCGTGAAAATTCCGCAGGTTGTAGACATTGATTCATCGCAACAGTTGTTCAACGCCCGCAAGAACTCTGATCTGCATAAACTCTAATTAGAAGCCAGGAAGGGAATTTCAAGGTGGTACATCAAACATTCAAACCATAAAAAACTTCTAACAAAATTTCATCCATCCACATAAATCACATACAAGCAAAATCATACCAATGGAATTTCACTAACCATTCATTTCAGAAAGAAAATGCCTGCTGCAACTTATACCAGTCAGCCCATGTCTTAACCTCCGCCGAGCCTACGCAGCCGAACAAAATCAACATGACACATCAAAAGCCGGTCCCTGTAGGGAACACACATAGAACCAGTTCAGTTCAAATAAGTTCAAATGCAACTCAGAAATCCAGAACAAAGCTCATGTACAATAACTGCAGGTTTAGAGGCACAAAGAGCTCAAACATATCATTATCGTAATTCCGTTAGAAGGCTGTTGCATACATACATGATCCTGGCAGAAGAGAAAAACACATTCAAAGAGACATTAAAAAGAAGAAAAAGGCCAAATGAGATTTAAGTTCAGGTTCAAAATCCAAAATGTGCAAAAAACTCCAATCCAGTATAACTAACAGGCTGTTAACCTTTTCATTCAGCAGATTCAGAAACGCATCCTTCATACATCGATTCGGCATCGCATTCCTTAACCTTCTAGCTAACCAAGCTCCATAACAGATTATGACATTACCACCTAAACCGTTCACATTAACTTGGCTCAGCATAACAGAATTCCAAACTGACATAACTAACTTGTCACACCTAGTAACTAACTCTCAACAAACTTTTAACCAATTCATAACCTCCAACTAACTTCTACATTCAGAATAACTATCATAACAGCTCTCTAACCAACTTCTTCTAATCCTAACAACCAAAACAGAATCAAAACTAACTGTAACCGAATCAATCTCCACCCTCCAAAATCCCTAACAGAATCCCGATCCAAAGGCCATCAATCCTCCTCCCTCCTCTATATAATCTCCATTCCCTCCATAATTCACCTTACACACGCTCAACTACACGCCATTATCTTCTTCACTCCACTCATCTTCATCTTCTTCACTCTCACACACACGTTCACTTCATTCTCAACTCTCATCACCTTCATAACTGATTCCTCACTCTCTGCAACACACTCCATTCTCACCTTCTTCACTTTCTGCAACACACGCTACCACCACCACCACACTTCATCCATCATCATCTTCATCAAACTCACGCTCTCTCTACTCTCAGTTCTTCCCTCGGATATCTCACCATCCATCATCTCCATCAACAACTCTCAATCACTCAACATTCCATTCACAACTCATACGCAGAGGAACTCAAAGAAAAAGAGAGAACAGAAGAAGAGCAGAAAAAGAAGAAATGGAATACGCAGCGACAACGCATCTTCGGAAGCAAGAGAAAATTACCTGAAGAAAAGGTGGCGGCCTCTGGTATTTCCCTCCCATTCGCGCCGTTTGAAGAGTCATCGGAACTGCTCCGGCAGGTAAGTCTTCGAATTCCTCTTCTTCCTCGTAATTTCGTTCGGTGCTTGTTGTCATAGTGTAGATTAAGGCTCTGGTTGCTTCAATTTCTCGTAATCGCATTTGAGTGTCGAAATCCCCAATACTTAGGGTTTCCGATGTAGCTTCCAATCCCGTCGCCTGAGTGAGGATCTTTCAGATCTATACTCGTATCTGTGTCTAGAATTAGAAATAAAGGATTTCACGGTCGAATCTTGGTGATTAGGAGAAGGGGAACGCCGGTTCACGGTGGGGATTCGCCGCGAATCGCGCCGGAAGGAAGTAAAGAACGAGAACGAGAGAATTGAAATCTGAAGAAGTTGAAGAGTCATTTGGTTCAGTCTTAACATTAAACGCACCGTTTTCATTTCTTTTTAATTTTTTATTTTTCTTTTTATTTTGTTATTTTGTTAAAAAATCTGATAATGAGAAATTAGATAAAAAATAATATGGACCTCCCCCTGGGCCTGCGAATCGCTTCTGGTTCACCCCCTTGGCCCATGACACTGCACCAGCTTTGGCAAATCAATCTACAACAAAAATGCCCTTGGGCCTTCCTGTTTGGGCCCTATGCCCATCTGCTAATCACCACCGTTTCTAATTTCACACCCCCTGGATCCATATTATTTTCATGCTAGACTTTAGGTTTTTTAATTAGTTTTTACTACATTTTTTAGATAAAAAAGAGACAATAAAATCATGTTTTTTCTAGGTAGATTTAGGTGATTTTAGGATTAATTTTAGTCGTGGAATTTTCTCATAAAAATAGTTGATTTTTTAGGCTAATTTTGACATAAAAAAAATGTTCATAAAAAATATTAGTTTAGTCTTACTAGAATTTAGGTTTTAATGCAATTTAGGCTTGATTTAGAGTTCATTTCTCTTTTATAAAAACTCATAAAAATAGTAGTATTTTACTTTATTTTTTACCATATTTTTGACTTGTTCTATTTCATGCTCTTATGCTATTTTCATATACTCCACTTTTTGCTTTATTTTCCATGCTTCTTTTAATCCTAACCTTAGGTAGAAACCATGATAATATTAGGTAGAAATTCCCATTCATATTAGGCTAGTATTCTTAGGCTAGTTCTTTTCCTTTTCAACCATAAAACACTCTAAAAATACTTGAATAAATTTCCCATAAAAAAAACACCAAGAAAACTCATAAAAAATGACTAATAAATACTTTGACTAATAAAAAGGGAATGATAGCTTGTAACTTCCCTTGCTTAAGGGATGTTCGAGTGCTTGGAGCTCCCTTGCTTAAGGGTTCCATTCAGGCGTCAGTTCCCAACCTTTAAAAAACACAAACCAAAGAGTAATTCGAGTTTCCCTTGCTTAAGGGATTTCCTCGAAACACTCAAACTCTCTCTCTCTTTTCTCTCGCTTTCTTAAGGGCACCGTTATTTCCGCTCCATTGCATCCTAGGCTGTCCCCTTGTGCAAGAGCGCGAACGTTAACGCCGCCCAACTAAAAAACACAAAAACAAACACAACTATGGAGCCGAACTACGACGCTCTGATTCCTGAAAAGGATACGTAGGCATCAAGTCGCGGGGCTTGAACGAGCACATTTGTAAATATTTCCTTCTTTTCCCCGTATTTCTTTTGCATGCATTCGCATTTAGACATAGACATAGTACACACCCTTTAGATAAAAACAAACATAGGTGGATACCATCGAGTACGATGGGCGCGAGGGGTGCTAATACCTTCCCCTTGCGTAACCGACTCCCGTACCTTGATTCTCTGGTCGCAAGACCCTGTTCCCTACTTTGTTAGGTTTTCTGATATTCCTTTCCCTTATGGGATAAATATATTGGTGGCGACTCTGTTCATTTTTCGCGAGCGTGCGACAGAGGTTTGTACAGAAGAAGAAGATCTGGTTCTGCGAAAAGAATCTCTGATCCTTTTATCTCTTCGTTCTTCAGAGTCCACCTTGTCAGGATCATAGGTGACTCTCAACTTCTTGGCTTTCTTAGCCTCATCTTCTTGGGCTTTTCTTTTTAGCCTAGCCTTTAGTTCCTTCTGATCCTTCTTCAGAAGATCAGCCTTGGACGGAAGTACTCTGCCACGGATCCAAGCAGGATCAATATCTGATTGCTTCCTAACACAATCTTCCAGGTAAAGCTTGACAACCTGATGCAGTTCTTTTTGAAACAAAGAGGCAAAGCCTTCAACAGCAACTTTTCTTGACAGAATGTTAGGAAAGCTTGTGCACACAGAAGGTACATTTTGAATGAGTTCCAGTCTGAACAAATCCACACCATTGAAAATGGGACCTTGAACTACTCCAAGAAAATGGGACGCATTGAGTTTTCTGATGGAGTCCAGCACTTTGCTTTCAATCAGAATGTCTGAAATCATTCTTCCAAAAGGAATAGTCGTTCTTGAAATATGAGGGTACTTCGCCCTTTCGTCTTCTCTTGACTCAAAGATAGAAGTCTTCAGATTCTCAAACAAAATATGGGAAATGTTGATCTCAGTCTTTTTGCCAATGCAGAAAAGAGTATACTTGTGATCTGGACTGATGTAGGAGGAGGAGAGCATCCTCTTTCTATGGTGAAGGGAACCCAGAATAATCTCAGCCCATACTTTATAAAACGGCCTTAAGGTGCCTGTGTTATTAGAGTCGATTCCAAAAGTCTGAGAGAGTTGTTGTTCAACTTTAGACCAATCAACTGATGCATGTCGAAAACCAGTCCAACCTTCTTCATCATTCAGATTGTACAGCTTCCTGATGAGCTTTTCAGTGATAACCACTTCATGCCCTAGCACGAATGAAATGATGGCAGTTGGGGTAACCGTTGCATGTACCTAGAAATCCTTCACAAGTTCAGGATAAATTGGACCAACCAATCTATCAAGATACTTAGACCATCCTTGCTCAAAGATTCTTGCATCACACTTAAAGCCATTTGCTTTTAGGTTGTTGATGTCCACAGCATATTCACATAGAACTTCCAGTTCTTTCGTGGGTATTAAGCATGTTTTCAATGGAGCATACTCATATTTGCTTAGAAGGATCTGTGTAGAGGTGAGCTTTTCTTTTGAGTTCGATGAACAAGAGGATGAGTTCATGATGATTATGCTTTGAGATCAAATCAAAAACTAGGGTTTGAAAAAAAATGCAACGAAGGGGATGCACAAGAGAGAGAGAAAGAGAGAAAAAGAGAGAATGAAGATGAAGCGGGTTATTTAAAAGATTTGAAAATAAAGAAATCAATATGCATTTAATGAGAAATGACATTAGGAGAGAGAACATGGTAAATGAAATGATTTAACACAGTTACCTAGGTCGGCGTCTTTTCAACTGCACGCTTTGTACTAACCGTACATACACGTGTTCACCATCAGATAATAGATGACAGCTGTAAAGAAATTTGAATGGACTTTATGCCTTCTGATTCTGATCACTGCTTCTGATTGTCATTCTTAAGAAATGATCTGGTTCTGATAGGATCATCTTTCTTTCCAAGGATCACATCTTCTGAATGAGCTGAAGCAAGTCTAGGTGATCTTCTGATAGTTGGTTCTTCAGAAATCCTCAGATTCTCTAAAGATGCAGCAACTTGATCTTCTGATCCATTGCTTCTGAGACTGCCAGCTTCTGCAGCTTTGCTTCTTGGTTCTTCAACTTCTGATATATCAATATCAAAATCTGCAAAATTCTCAAACTGCTTTGGTTTTTCAAGACCAAGCTTATCATCAAACCTGATATTGATTGATTCTTCAACAATCAATGTTTCAGTATTATATACTCTGTAGCCTTTAGAGCGTTCAGAATATCCAAGAAGGAAACACTTTTGTGCTTTAGAATCAAACTTACCAAGATGATCTTTAGTATTCAGAATAAAACATACACATCCAAAAGGATGGAAATATGAAATGTTGGGCTTTCTGTTCTTCCACAATTCATAAGGAGTCTTATTTAAAATAGGTCTGATAGAGATTCTATTCTGAATATAGCATGCAGTGTTAATTGCTTCTGCCCAGAAATGCTTAGCCATATTGGTTTCATTGATCATGGTTCTGGCCATTTCTTGTAGAGTCCTATTCTTTCGCTCTACAACTCCATTTTGCTGTGGAGTTCTAGGACAAAAGAAATCATGGGCAATACCATTTTCCTTGAAGAACTCCTCAAAGAATCTGTTCTCAAATTCGCCACCATGATCACTTCTGACCTTTATGATTTTACACTCTTTCTCAGATTGAATCTGAGTGCAGAAATCAAAGAACACTGAATGAGACTCATCCTTGTGTTTTAAGAACTTTACCCATGTCCAGCGGCTATAATCATCAACGATGACTAATCCATATTTCTTCCCTCTGACAGATGCTGTTTTGACTGGGCCAAACAGATCAATGTGCAAGAGTTCTAACGGTCTTGAGGTAGAAACAACATTCTTAGACTTGAATGCAGGTCTGGAGAACTTGCCCTTCTGACATGCTTCACAAAGAGCATCTGATTTGTATTTCAGATTTGGGAGTCCTCTGACTAGATTTAGTTTGTTAATCTGAGAAATCTTTCTCAAACTAGCATGACCTAATCTTCTGTGCCAGACCCATTGCTCTTCAGAAACAGACATAAGACAAGTCACCTTCTGCTTCTCAAGATCAGAAAGATCAATCTTATAAATGTTGTTCTTCCTCTTGCCTGTAAATAGGATTGAGCCATCCTTCTGACTTACAGCCTTGCAAGACTTTTGATTGAAGATTATATCATAACCATTGTCACTTAATTGACTTATGGACAATAAGTTATGCTTTAATCCTTCTACAAGAAGTACATTAGTTATGGAAGGAGAGTTACCAAGACTTATGTTCCAGAGCCAATGATTTTGCCCTTCTGATCTCCTCCAAACTTGACTTCTCCACCTGGTTTAAGCACCAGGTCTTGGTGTGGTGGTCGTTTTCTTTACCTCCCCGTTTCACTTGGGAGGACGGCACGCTAAACCCTTCACGCGAAATTTGGAAGGAGAATGCGCCCGTGGCGGGATGAATTTTGTTTCAGTTCTTCCTACGATATCACACGAACTTTCTTATTTGTCCTACGAGTAGGAAAGGGGAAAAAAGATCTCAACTAAACCCTAGGAGTTTGCTAAGTGTGGGGATTTCACCTAGACTAGAAATTCTGGAGTCCGGGGGGTCGGTTATACATAGGGAAGTGTTTAAACACCCTACATATCTGTAGTACTCTACAGGAACCTTCTCTGTGTCATTGTGATTGTGTTTGCTGCTAATGATTGGGAAAGTTTCTCCTTTGTATTAGGAGAAGGAATTGAATTGATTTTAAAAGACAGACAGACAGACAAACTGACTATTTTTGGTATTTTATTAGCTCGCTGAGATTCCTTGTGAACCTCATGCCTACATATCCCTAGTGGAAGTCAGAGCTTAATGTAGTTCGGGGAACTAACTAGGGAAATTAATTATTTTTGGTGCCTTGCTTAAAGCTCAAGGTTGAAGCTTGGAATTAAATCTCTGTTTACAGTAAAGAGACATGAAATCATCTCTACAGAGAGGTATTTGTACTATTCTACCACAAACATTTAAAGAGTGACAGAATAACTGAATTCATTTCATTCAAGAGGGGGACCTTACTTGTGTATGTGCAAGTATACCAGTCAAATGCCTCTTAAATGAAAGAAAGATGCTCATCCAAATTAGGGAAAGTTACCACATGTCTGGGTTTTACTGCCAGCTCATGCCTTTCAAAATCCTAAATGGGAGACTTGATTAAAATTGAAATTGAAATGGAAATGTTTGTTTGTTTGAATGTGGTAGAGTAGTAAAAATATCTCTCTATAGAGATAAGCTATGTCTATCTACTGTATAAAATATTTGACTTTAGCTGGCTTGTATGAGGCCCAAGCTTGAGGCTTTTTGATTGATTAATTAATATTATTGACTCTGGGAGATGACTCCACTGGGGATTAATTACAGGGTATTTTTGTGTTTTGTACAAAGCCCAGAATTGAGGCTGACTCTACTTAGGGAGACTCTATTTATGTGCCTTGTACAAAGCCCAAGGTTGTGGCTAACTGCTGAGGATAACTGAATTTTTGAGACTATGAATGACTCTATTTTGTGTGCCTTGTACAAAGCCCAAGGTTGTGGCTGACTCTAGCTAGGGAAAACATTATTTTCTGCCTTGTACAAAGCCCAAGGTTGTGGCAGACTCTTAAATAAACTGAGTATGGATGACTTTATGGGGAAAAGATCCTAGGTGTTAGGAATCTTTGACACATGAAAATATGGTTTATCTGCCTTGTACAAAGCCCAAGGTTGTGGCTACTGAGTGATGAAGAACTCACTGGGGAGACTCTATTATCTGCCTTGTACAATGCCCAAGGTTGAGGCTGACTTTTGACAGGGGAGTTTTATTATTTGGTGCCTTGTACGAAGCCCAAGGTTGAGGCTAACTATTTTTGTTGGTTTTGACTCTACTGAGGAGATTTTATTTATTAAAAGACTGTTTTTCTTTGGAAGCTAACCCTTTCCAGGGATTTTGACTCAGCTGGTGAATTTGTCTGTTAACAGACTGACTTTATCATGTTTTTGGAGGCTGACCCTTTCCAGGGGTTTTGACTCTTTTGGGGAAATTATCTCCTAAGAGAAATGAATCTTTATTTATTTTGACATTTAATAATTGACTTTGGAGGCTAACCCTTTCCAGGGGTTTTTATTAACAATGAAAGAATGTGTGGAAGCTAACCCTTTCCAGGGAATTTGTTGAAAAGATTGATTGATTTGGAGGCTAACCCTTTCCAGGGATTTTTATTAAAATGATGGAATGTGTGGAAGCTAACCCTTTCCAGGGAATTTTATTGAAATGACTGGCAGAAAGATTATCTAATGGAGACTTCTTGTTTAAAGCCCAAGATGAAGGCTGACACATGCTGAGGAGAAAATAAACATAGATCCTAGACTCTGCTAAGGAAGATTGATGAAGATAAGGGTGACAGAGACTGTCCATGTCTCTCATTCCAAAAGGTGTACTCAATGCAAAATTGAGACAAACTTGGCTTGTTAAAAGTCTGGTTTAAATTGGAAGAAAACTCACCAGGGTAGGCTAAAAGGTGACTAAAGACCTGTTCCTATGTTTATAAGAAACCTGATGGGTCCTTGTATACAAGCTCAAGAGGAAGCTGGAAATGCTTTTAAGAAGCCTGTGGGTCCTTGTACAAAGCCCAAGAGGAGGCTAATCGAGGGTCCTTGTTATAGCACAAGAGAAAGCTATGTAGTTTTGAACTTATTTTGGCTCTAAGCAAATGGGTAAGAGGTTTCACCGGGAATAATTCCTCTTTGGGTGGATGTGTCCTATTATTTTGGATTCTAAGGTTTTTGCCAAGATGTTTCACCGGGAATAATTCATCTTGGTGGTTTGAACTACAGATCTCTAATTAGGAAAGAGCCTTCACCGGGAAGACATTCTCAATCCTAGGCCATATTCCTATAATATATATATAGTTTAACTGTCCTAAGGTTTATACTCAAACGTAGTTCTAAACTAATATATGCACAGTTTATATTTGACAGTAATTTAAATAAAGACTGTAAATTGAAAGCTTGTAAAGCCTAACCTGGATGGAGTGGAGGCCATTGAAGAAGTATGTACAGAGCCTCAACAGTATTTTTGTTGTTTTGTTGATAACAGTTGAATATATATATATATATGATAAACAGTTAATGGTTTTTGAAAACAGAAGAAGTGAAGATGGACAAAGGTCACATAGGTATCTGAAGAGTTTCACCGGGAATAATGCCCTTCAAATACCAGAAGAATGTTTTGAAAACAGAAAGAAGATTTTGAAAATACAGTTTTGAAAACAAGCTAAGAAGAGAAGGTTTTTGGGACTTACACTCTATTAGAGGTGTAACATCCCAAAATTTATTATTTAATTAATTTAATTAAGTTTTAAATTAATTAATTTGAATTAGCATTTTATTGGAATTATGTGGGAAGAAGTAATAAAATGTAGTGTTGGGCCATTGGTGGAGCTAGTAATATGGGGGTGTTAGTGTGAAGAAGCCCATTACTAAATTATGTTATGTTTTGATAAAATAAGAAAAAAGAAGAAAATTGGAAAAGAAAAGAGGAAAACCTAAGAGGAAGAAGGAGAGAACTCATATACAAAAGCCATTTTCGTATTCATGGTGCAGCCTTCACAAAATGGGTCATAACTCTCGGCTCGTAACTCCAAATCAGGTAATTCTCGAAGATTCGGATTCTACACAAAATTTCCTTCGATTTGATATATTAATTCGTGTCAGGGAGGTTCTCGATGAGGGATATAAGCGAGTTTGAAGATGGGAGATTCTTGCTGAATTTGAGGGAAAAGGGCTTACGGGTTTGATGAAGAAGAATGGGAAAAGTCCAGATTCTTGGCTAAGGTAAGGGGGGACTCTTCCGATTAACATCTATTATCGGGTTATGGATAATAGGACTGATATAGATATATTATTTCATGTCAATTGAGTCGTATGATAGAGTTGGGATTTTGGGGATGTTTGTTGATAATTATCTATTTTGATGAATTCCATGAATTTGGTGTTGTATGATGTTTGATGATGCATAATATATGTTATATGTGTGTATGATATATGTTGTGTGGCTGTTTTGTGGCGTTTGATCAACTTGAATCGATTTGGTCGAGGTTGAAGGATTTGGGATTCATGTTCGTATGCTGTCAATTGCGATTGAGATCCCTGATTTTTGTCAGTTCGCGCCGCGAAGGTGGGTGCGCGCCGCGAAGGCGTAACTTTTCTCGTTCCGCGCCGCGAACCTGTGTTTGCGCCGCGAAGGCGTGTTTTCTATTCGTTACGCGCCGCGAACTGTGTTTGGCGCCGCGTGCTGTAGCGATAATTATTTTCTTTGCAAAATGTAAAAATGGGTAACTTTCAAACCGTAAGTCCGTTTTAGACGCCGTTTTGGACGTTGTTCCTTAAATTGAATGTTCTACCATATGAAACGAATAAAACAATAACAACTTGATTTTATTTTAAAAAGTATCATTTTCTTCAAATGTGGTTTATTCTGGTTTTGCATAGCTGATGAGGTGCAATGGTTGTGGTGTGCATAGTTGAATATGTGCAATGATGTATGTTGTGATAATGTGGTTGCTCCTGTTAATTGTGCAAATGGGTGTTGTTCATGGTAAATATGGCTATCATGTGTTTTGATGAATGATGAGGTAAATACTCTGTCGTTGACGAGTTGCTTTGTTGTACTTGGTACACGATTGTAAGGGGTGTTATTGTTGTTGCACTGTATGATAAATGATTTACCTGTTATGATGTGGTGGTTGTAATTGGTGTTTGTTATACATATATTGTTGATGTAAAATATGTATTTTATTATGGTTGAGAAATAGCATAACTGTGTGTGGCTATTGATTATTGTGGTGGTTGATGATTATGACATTTGGTTGATTTTTGTGGGTGATGAGCATGTTATGGTTGATACATGCATTCATAATCATTATGTGGCTGATCCTTGACGATGGTGGATCAGTGGTAGCTAATTCCCATTGTGTGGAATTAGTGAGTGGGTGTTGTCGTATCCTTGACGATGGTGGATCGGTGAGTTGGGTTATCCCAGATTTTGGTACCACATGCATATAGTTGCATTTGCATTAGGCTACTTGTGTTATTATAACATGAATGGAAGATTGTCCAATGTTATAATATGTGATAATTGTATAATGGTTATGAGTTGTTTGGATGAATTGTGGTGTTGTCTCTTGGTAATGTATTCTATTTGTTGTTGTGTGTTGATGAGTACTTCCTGACAATCTGAATATAATGAAATTGGATGAATAATGTGACTATGATGTGTTATTGTTTATGATTCGATAACATTTGTTAATTGTGAATGAGACTCACCCTTACTTTGATGATTTCAGATTGGCGAGTAGCGGCTTTTGGCTCGGTGAGGATTAGCTCATGAGTCAGTTTGTTTAGTATAGCGTCGGTGTCATGCTCTGATATTGTAACACTGGGGGAACGTTAGTTTAGAGTTTATGATGATACTCTATTTTGTTGTTATTGGAGTAATTTTGTGAGATATTGCATAGATGATGTTATGCTTATCCGAATGATGAATTGTCCGCTGTGTTAACATGAGATGTTTATGTATTATGATTTTGTTAAATGGATGATTTTCCCCTAAGTGAAGCATGACAATTGATTTATGATAATTTGTTTTAAATTGAATTGTGGCACCCTTGTTCTCATGTTTTACTCTGAATTATTTTATTAATTTCCGCGGGGTTTAGAAGGGTGTTACAATAGTGGTATCAGAGCAGGTCGGTCCGTCCGGCCAATTGTTGAGTCAGTTGAGTTGCACGACGGTTGAATACTGTCGGCATTTTTATTCCTTGGTATGCGACATGTGAGTGAATCACATTCGGTACTTGGTTGTTTGTTGCAGGTGTGGGATTGAAACAAGTGGGGGAGAAGCTTCGCTTCTCGGTTATGTTTCAGTTGCAAGAAGATTGATTCAGTAGGCTGTTGTTGGCAACAGTGCGAGCGTTGTCTGAGTTTGTTGTTTTCCGAATTAAATGTGACTTGGAATTAAGACTTCACTGGGAATTGAGTTGGAACATCTTGAAGGAAGATGATTAGAGGTAATTGACAGTTATTGTAAGGGAAGGAAATTGGGAAGTTGCAATGTGTCAGCTCTGCTGGTGTGCTGCGAAGCTGTCAGTTGAGTAGCCTTACGACTCAGAAGAGGTTCAGCTGCAAGTTTGCGAAGAGGATTGATGTAGTAATGTTTCAGAAATCGCACTTCAGCAATGGGATGTGTTGCTCAAGTCATAAGAATGTTTGGAAGTAAAGAGATATGATAAGGGGCTGTTTGGAATGTGATAGAGTTGAAGAGAATGAGTTTTGGAGAGAGATTTTCGTAAGTAAAACGCAGGAAAATTGCTGAATAGTTGCGGAACTTCGAAAATTCATAACTGGAGTTCTGGACATCCGAATTGAGTTCCGTTTGAAGCGTCGAAAAGCTAACGAGATGAACTTTGTTATAAAAATGGTTGCAGCAGCTGTAACATAATTAATTGTGACAGGATGACGTTGGAAGGAGGCGAAGTTACGGTTACTCTTGTTCTTATAACTAGACTTGTTTATTGGTACTGCACGGGATGTCAGTGTCAGTGTTGAATGGATCGAAGGAATACTTGGAAGGTTTTTTGAGAAGTAATTTTAAGAATTGAATTTACCAATTGAGGAGTTTTGGATATATCGTATAGAGTGTCGCTGCATGATGTCAGTGTTGCATTTTTGGACAATGATTGGAAAATTCATATCTTGGGTTCCGAGTGTCGGATTAAAGTGCCGTTTGAACCTACGAGGAGGAGGGATTGTGTTCTAATTTATGGAAGAGTTATAAATACGGTAGAGTGACCCTATGAGGAAAGGTTCTGAAGTCGGTTATGGAAGCGTGAAACTTGTTGAATAAGAATGCTTACTACCGTGATTGTTGGAAACAAAATTGAGTGTAACATGTTGTTGATGAGATGTTCGGTAATAAGGATGGTTTGAGGGCCGATGAATTTTAGTGAAGAGTGCATTAGTAGTAAAGATGGGATAAACTTTAGAACCCTTGGAATCGTATTTGTGATGGCAAAATAACGATAAGTATAAAAGAAGAATTGTTGGGAATTTCTAACATTTGTTGACGTGGGGAAGACTTTGTTGAGATTCCGAGTGGGATGATATTTGGACGTGAAGGATGTAATAGAATTTGGATTAAAACCACGAGTTATAAATGTTGTGCTATTGTGTTGCGTAAGAAGTCTTAAAAATGTCGGTGATAATGATGAATGAGTTGGATTTAATTGGACAATTTTGAGACTTGAGTTGGTATGTGAAGGCACTTCTAATAGTGTTAGCTTGGGTATGCTAAAGATGACTAGTGGTATTCTTGACGAGATTAGAAAAGGTCAGGAAGATGACGTTGAGTTGATCGATAGGTTGACTTTGAATTACCAAGGTAAAGGCGGTGAATTCAGAATCGACGAGAACGGTATAATGAGGTTGAGTGATTGGATTTGTGTTCATGATGTTTTGAGCTTCGGAGGAATATTCTAGAAGAAGGACACCGTAGTGAATTATTGAACTATGACGATGTTAATGAGTTTGGGTGCAAACTCGGAAATGGACACTGTTATGTAGTAACAACGGTTTATGCTTAAATATGATTTTTAACTATCTATTGACAAATTGAGGACTTGATCACCCTTAATCTCTTGTTGGTAGTAGACGGAAATCATATAAATGAGATGAACTTGTTTTGTTACCTTAATGGTATAAGATGTGATGAATACTAAGCCGTGAGAATAATCACTCACTATGTTGTGTGGACTTATGAAGAGGTGAATATGGAAGAGTGCGACATGATGGATGATGACTTAAGACGGGTAATCAGAGTCGCGCAGCGAAAGTGTGATGTGGAGTAGTGTTATGAGTACTACTCGCGGGAAGTAAGGAATTAATATGTCGGAAGCCTACATAGAGAATATGTATTGATCTATATGTTGGATTTAGAATCCAGTGGATGTAAGGATGTCGTGTCGAAGAATTATAACTCTTTTGAATAATTTCCGAGATGATGAATATGTCATTACGGTTGTACGTAGTTAACGAGTATGTATTCGGCAAAATTAAAACGAAGGATTGATAATATATGATGTTGTAATAATTTTGTGCTGTTATTGAGGTGATATTGTAAATTCCATATATAATGAGGAATTACACTCTATGAAGGACGGAGTTGATTTGATTCTTAGTAGAGAGCGTGACTTAGTTGAGCTTTTTTGTAAGCGATGGTATACTAAGGCTGATGAGTGTGTACTTGTTCTGATGGTTAGGATGTTTAAATAGAGGAAGTAAATCAGGAATTGGTTTCGTTGGATGCGAGTACGGATTTCTAAATGGTAGATTAGTACCATGAATGATGAAGAATGATTCTTGAAACGAATGAGTAAAGAGAGTCGGAATCGGGTAAAACTCAGAAATCTATTTGGTATAGATGATTGTGATGAGTAGACAGAGTAGTGCGGAAAAAGCGGAATGTAACATGTTGGATAATTGATGGTGTGACTTAAGAGGAGACAGATAATTGGGATTCAATAGTACGGGAATATGAGTATTGAGTTTCTTGAAGGAAGCGGTTGGTGAAAAGTGTAAGTATTATTTTATCGCTCAGGTGAAAGAGTATGTCTAAGGTTGGTATGTTTGGTAGATGGTATGCATTACTGTATTGTTGATCAAGTGTGATCATACTATAAATTGTGTAATTGTATTACTCGTTTGTTGAGCGTATTGTATAGGTTGTACCTCAATGTTCTGTTGTTGTTAACCTTTTTGGAGATATAGCGAGTGGTATCCTTTTGGATGGTCAAATGCGACGTAAGAACTGGGATTTGAATGTATGAAACATGTTTCCTGTTGGTTATGTCAGATGGATTTTTGGGGATTGACTGATGGTAATGTTAATTGAGAGCTGGAGACTCAGGTAAAGGACTCTCATACGAGCTGGTTACTTGAGGTATGTTTTCGAGGACGAAAACTCTTTTAGTGGGGGAGAGTTGTAACATCCCAAAATTTATTATTTAATTAATTTAATTAAGTTTTAAATTAATTAATTTGAATTAGCATTTTATTGGAATTATGTGGGAAGAAGTAATAAAATGTAGTGTTGGGCCATTGGTGGAGCTAGTAATATGGGGGTGTTAGTGTGAAGAAGCCCATTACTAAATTATGTTATGTTTTGATAAAATAAGAAAAAAGAAGAAAATTGGAAAAGAAAAGAGGAAAACCTAAGAGGAAGAAGGAGAGAACTCATATACAAAAGCCATTTTCGTATTCATGGTGCAGCCTTCACAAAATGGGTCATAACTCTCGGCTCGTAACTCCAAATCAGGTAATTCTCGAAGATTCGGATTCTACACAAAATTTCCTTCGATTTGATATATTAATTCGTGTCAGGGAGGTTCTCGATGAGGGATATAAGCGAGTTTGAAGATGGGAGATTCTTGCTGAATTTGAGGGAAAAGGGCTTACGGGTTTGATGAAGAAGAATGGGAAAAGTCCAGATTCTTGGCTAAGGTAAGGGGGGACTCTTCCGATTAACATCTATTATCGGGTTATGGATAATAGGACTGATATAGATATATTATTTCATGTCAATTGAGTCGTATGATAGAGTTGGGATTTTGGGGATGTTTGTTGATAATTATCTATTTTGATGAATTCCATGAATTTGGTGTTGTATGATGTTTGATGATGCATAATATATGTTATATGTGTGTATGATATATGTTGTGTGGCTGTTTTGTGGCGTTTGATCAACTTGAATCGATTTGGTCGAGGTTGAAGGATTTGGGATTCATGTTCGTATGCTGTCAATTGCGATTGAGATCCCTGATTTTTGTCAGTTCGCGCCGCGAAGGTGGGTGCGCGCCGCGAAGGCGTAACTTTTCTCGTTCCGCGCCGCGAACCTGTGTTTGCGCCGCGAAGGCGTGTTTTCTATTCGTTACGCGCCGCGAACTGTGTTTGGCGCCGCGTGCTGTAGCGATAATTATTTTCTTTGCAAAATGTAAAAATGGGTAACTTTCAAATCGTAAGTCCGTTTTAGACGCCGTTTTGGACGTTGTTCCTTAAATTGAATGTTCTACCATATGAAACGAATAAAACAATAACAACTTGATTTTATTTTAAAAAGTATCATTTTCTTCAAATGTGGTTTATTCTGGTTTTGCATAGTTGATGAGGTGCAATGGTTGTGGTGTGCATAGTTGAATATGTGCAATGATGTATGTTGTGATAATGTGGTTGCTCCTGTTAATTGTGCAAATGGGTGTTGTTCATGGTAAATATGGCTATCATGTGTTTTGATGAATGATGAGGTAAATACTCTGTCGTTGACGAGTTGCTTTGTTGTACTTGGTACACGATTGTAAGGGGTGTTATTGTTGTTGCACTGTATGATAAATGATTTACCTGTTATGATGTGGTGGTTGTAATTGGTGTTTGTTATACATATATTGTTGATGTAAAATATGTATTTTATTATGGTTGAGAAATAGCATAACTGTGTGTGGCTATTGATTATTGTGGTGGTTGATGATTATGACATTTGGTTGATTTTTGTGGGTGATGAGCATGTTATGGTTGATACATGCATTCATAATCATTATGTGGCTGATCCTTGACGATGGTGGATCAGTGGTAGCTAATTCCCATTGTGTGGAATTAGTGAGTGGGTGTTGTCGTATCCTTGACGATGGTGGATCGGTGAGTTGGGTTATCCCAGATTTTGGTACCACATGCATATAGTTGCATTTGCATTAGGCTACTTGTGTTATTATAACATGAATGGAAGATTGTCCAATGTTATAATATGTGATAATTGTATAATGGTTATGAGTTGTTTGGATGAATTGTGGTGTTGTCTCTTGGTAATGTATTCTATTTGTTGTTGTGTGTTGATGAGTACTTCCTGACAATCTGAATATAATGAAATTGGATGAATAATGTGACTATGATGTGTTATTGTTTATGATTCGATAACATTTGTTAATTGTGAATGAGACTCACCCTTACTTTGATGATTTCAGATTGGCGAGTAGCGGCTTTTGGCTCGGTGAGGATTAGCTCATGAGTCAGTTTGTTTAGTATAGCGTCGGTGTCATGCTCTGATATTGTAACACTGGGGGAACGTTAGTTTAGAGTTTATGATGATACTCTATTTTGTTGTTATTGGAGTAATTTTGTGAGATATTGCATAGATGATGTTATGCTTATCCGAATGATGAATTGTCCGCTGTGTTAACATGAGATGTTTATGTATTATGATTTTGTTAAATGGATGATTTTCCCCTAAGTGAAGCATGACAATTGATTTATGATAATTTGTTTTAAATTGAATTGTGGCACCCTTGTTCTCATGTTTTACTCTGAATTATTTTATTAATTTCCGCGGGGTTTAGAAGGGTGTTACAAGAGGCCCAGTACTTTACAGTACTGGTGTAAAAGCAATTTGAAAAATGATGCAAGGTTTTGTTGTTTGAAAACCCTAATCATTTGATTTATTCGGAGATTGAAAACAGTTTTGAATTTTGACAAAAGTCAACTTAATTAAGGTAAAGATGAAGATCTATGCCTAATTAAAACCTAAACAATTAAGGTTTTATCATAAACTTTATTTATAAAATGATTAGGTTAAAACAAAGTGAATATATATATTTAAAGTATTTAAGAAAACACTTAAAACATACTATTTTAAACCTAATAAAATATATGAAATAAATAATATTTTTATGATTTTTTTTATTGTTCACAAAATAGATATATTAAATGACAAGTGTGTGAAAAATGAAGTGAAAATAAATTAATTTGATAGGTTAAATAATTGGCTAAAGTTGTGAAGAAATTAAATGGGAAAAGTGGTAAAAAATAGGGTTTTGTCACCAACCAGGTTTGAACCCACGCCCTTTGTATTACCAGCCCAAAACAACACCACTGAGCCAACGCGCGCTTGGTGTCATATGCATGGTTCCATTGCAATTCATATATTACTCAAATGCATAGAAGTGAAAAAAAAGAAATAAAATCAAAAGGTCTGGGGCGAGGGGGATTCGAACCCCAGACCTTGGGCACGCGCAACACACAAACACTCTTTACCACTGGGCTATCACGTTTTAGTCGTTAATGAAACAGGTATCAATCAAAATAAAATAAACCTAGACCTGAGTTTGAAAATTGCGCGCCACCACTGTCGCTACTGCGAAAAATGGAATCAGAGTCGCCACTAATATATTCATCCCATCGCGGGAAAGGAATATCAGAAACCTAACTCAGGATAAAACAAGGTCTTTCGACCAGAGAATAGGGCACGGGAGTCGGTTACGCAAGGGGAAGGTGCTAGCACCCCTCACGCCCATCGTACTCGATGGTATCCACCTATGTTTGTTTCTATCTAAAGGGTGTATCTATGTCTAAACCTAAATGCGAATGAATGCAAAAGAAATACGGGGAAAAGAAGGAATTATTTACAAGTGTGCTCGCTTAGGCCCCGCGACCCAATGCCTACGTATCCCTTACAAGGAATCAGAGCGACCGTAGTTCGGCTCCATAGTTTCCATTTGTTTTGTGTTTTTTAGTTGAACAGCGGTTAAGGTCACAATCCACGATGCTCGACCTTTGGAGACTTATACGCCTACTTTGGAAAGGACTTAACTTGTTCTTAAGCGCCTAACAAGGCAAAAGAATTAACTTGGGTTTGTGTTTTTTATGTAACTACATGATGAACAAAACCCAATACAAGGTTTCGCACCACTTCGTCACTTTGTTTTAATTCGAGCCTTTATTAAATGTTTTAAATGTTTTTGGTTGGGTATTTTTTAAGGGATTTACTTTGCGATTAGAATCACATAAAAATGTATAATGATCGAGAAGCAGATTAGGGAATGAATCCCACTCACTTCTATCCCATTATATAATGTTCAAGAAACAGATTAGGGAATGAATCCCACTCATTTCTATTCCATTAATTAATGTTTGAGAAACAGATTAGGGAATGAATCCCACTCATTTCTCTCCCATTAAGTAGTGACCGAGAAACAGATTAGGGAATGAATCCCACTCATTTCTATGCCACTAAGTGATTGAGAAACAGATTAGGGAATGAATCCCACTCATTTCTCTATCACTTTCTTAATGTGATTCGCCTCTTTATTTATTAGTGTTTTAAAGTTGAAAAGAAAAAGAATGAACAAAGGGGAACTAACCTATTCTCTAATCTAAGTTATTCTAATCTAAGTCTAATGGCCCTAAGGTCAAGGATAACTATCCTAACCTATCTCAATTCCTCTTAACAAAGAAGGAAGAGTCTAAGGGAACATGGCAAAAGAATGGAGTTACAACTCCAACAAGATGAGAAGAGAGCCCTAGGGCAGTAGCAAATCAAGGAAATAAATGTCCTAAATCAAACACAAAAGCCATATGGCACTACACGAAAATATTCACAAAGAGTTACCAAAGTATCGCATAAATCGTCACTTAACAATTAGCGAACAAACATCCATTAATCAAAACAAAAAGCAAACGACAACATGAACAAAGCTTAAAGTCAGTAGCAATTAGTTCATTTATGGGTCCAAGACCTTATACCAATCTATGTTAGTCAACTAGCTTGAAGCAATACAAAGTTCTAACAAAAACTAGACAAAACTAGGTCAAAACTAGTTAGTAAGTTCAAATGATGAATGAAGTTAGGAAAATGCAATCAAATGATGGAAGTCAGTAGCTAATAACCTCTAATAGGTGTCTAAACATCATGGAATCAAGTCACAAAGTTCCATACAAAATTATAGGTCATTTGGACAAGTTACGATACAATCGTTGATCAAAAGCAAGTTATTTACATGTGAGAAAGAAAAATCAAGTAAAATAAGAAAACATGACTTAAAAAATTCAACTCCAGGTCCTAGGACCTCTAAACATCCCTAATTATATGTACAAAAAGAAACTAAGTCAATTGCATAAATGCAAAGCAAATTATAGGTCAAATTCACATGGTTATCCGTTTAGGAACGCACACAAATCGGGTATAGAAAATCTAATGAAAACCTAACCAAAACATAGAATTAAACTTTTATTTTTTTCACACAATATGGTATATGAGTCTACTGATATCACACAAAAAATGGCAATTAAATTCTACTCCTAAGGTATTAAACAAAATTAATTTGCAAAACCGATTGAACTTAAAAAACACAATGAACACACTAAAGAAAATGATTTATTAAAAACAACAAACTAAGTTCTAAAAATCTAACAAAAATATCAAAAATTTCTACACACATTATTCTATTTAAAACATATTTTTATTTATTTTTTTATTTGAATTAGCACTGACTTATGAAACAAAAATTAAATGGGAAACAAAATTAAAGTGAAATCAAAGTCTGCCCAAACTGGGGTGCATTAGCAATTTGCACATGGACTGAATTTCTGTGTTAGCGCGTATGGGCCTCATCATAGGGGTGTGAAAAGCAACGAATTTGTGCGTATGGCCCAAAGGATTTTTATTGTTCAGACTATCCTAACAGCCAAAAATGGCGTCATGGGCCAAGGGGAGGTGGATCTAGTAATTCGAGTAAAGCCCAGCAACAATTGGTCCAAGCACTCATTATTTTCAGATCTTTGTCATGTTTTTGAGTTAATCATATTTACTTACACCAATTATTGCTAATTAAGACAGATTAAATTAACAATATAATTGAAATCATAAAAGGGGAATTAGGGTTACCAACAATCGTGACTCTTCACATTTTACGACTCAGACTCCCTCCTTCATCTCTTACGCGACGGCGAGACTTTGTTCGCTCTTCTCCGGCGAAACTCCATTTCTCCGCAGTTATGAACAACAAAAATGGAGCCGCGTCCTCTCTTATCTCTCTGCCTCATACTCTTCGTTCAAACTCTCAGCCACCGATCAACCTGAACCAACTCCGAAGTTCTCTCGCCTCTTGCTCTCAGACTTTCAAACGACGTTTCTACTTTTTCTCAAAACAACTCGCGGCGGCCAGATTTCACGTGTGTTGCTTGCAGCGATGGAGATTGAAGCTGATTGGAATTGATGATGATACTCCTTGACTGAAGAATATTGCGGTATAGAGAAGTTGTTGAAGGTTGAGGTTATTGAATCGATGAAGAAAGTTCTTGAGTCTTCTTCATATGATTGTCACGGTGAGTCTCCAGCCTTGATTATCATCTCTTCTTCTTTTTTTTTTTTGAGATCTTCTTTGGTGATTGAATTGAAGTATGGTGAAGGTGACGATGATGGGTGAAGAAGTGAAGATGACCGTGAGTTGTGGAAGTGGTGATGAAGCGAAGAGAGTGAAGAGGATCGAAAAAATGGTTGAAAGTGGTGTGGGAAGATTAGAGATGAAGATGATTCAAGATTGAAACATGGTGAAGAAGATAGAATAACGTGAAGTGAAGATGATTGAGGTGATGAAAGTTTGATGAATATTTTTGGAGGAAGAAGCTTGTGATGAGAGTGTGAATTCAACGTTTCCAGAAATTCTCCATTGATGGATCTGAAGTTTTTTACAATTCGGTTAGAGGTTAGTTATTCTCTCCCTTTCTTATGTTATGCTGAATCCTCTATGTGAATTCTGTTATGATTCTGTTAGCCATTTTTTCTTTTCCAAAATTCTGTTATGTGAACTATCCGTCTTTGAAAAGCCTTCCGTTTGGGTTTATTTGATGCCGATCCGGTTCGATTTATTTGCTGGCTTATGCAGGGTGGTGTGGTTTTGTGAGCAGCCGGTTTTATTTCGGTCTGCCGGTATATGGTTTTTGCTTGGAATTGTGTAGAATTTTGGGGGCTTAGTTTGATGTGCAACAGGTTTTCCTGCTATGTGGGGACCGGTTTTTTGTTGCTTCGAAGTTGCAAGAAGTTGAGTTGGAATTTGGCATAACATGAAGGTTGCAAGGATTAGACTTTTCAGCAATTATTTTCCTTATGGATTTTTTTTTATGTAATGCAATGTGATGCGAGTTTCGAAAGTGTAACGGTGTATTTGGTAAATGAATAATGTAATTCTTTGGACCTTTGTAATGGATTTTTGTTGGTTTAATGATAGAGACATGGGCTTTTGTATAATTTGATAATGGACTTTGATCTTTTTGTGTAATTATTCAATCATGAAACGATTCGGCCCATTTGAATGCATCTTCCACCATAATGAATCTCAACCTTCAATTCTCAAATCCCTGTTATATTGCATTGCCAACAATGGGCATTTGAAATGATCCAAAAATTGAAAGTTTGAACTCAAAATAACCCATGCACATGAATTCTTGCATTTGAAACGACAAAATTGCTTCGATCAAAATCCACTAGTCCCTCTCTTAAGCCATTGCGCTTGTACAACCATAATGCCTTGAAGAATTTTGGAGACGAAAATATGAACCTTATTTTGATGAATGATGAATAAATGAACCTTTGATCTGCACTCTAATAAATAAAACAAAACCCATTGACTTCGATGGACAATGGCTTCCTCAAGGTCCCTACATCGCATGATACATCTTGATAACAATCCCTTCCAACAAAAGAGCATAACCCAAGAAAGGATAGTTTGATTTTAAACCACAAAGAAATTCTTCAGACGCAAATCAAACACAATCTCAAGGAAATAAACCCTGCTTTAGTCACTCCTCCGGTGAGATGGCTTTCTCAACCTCGGGCGTAAGGAGGTGAAAACAATAATTCCAGATCCTCGATCTCATGCCAGGGATGTTTATTGATTAATGAATGTATGAGTTGGTAGATGACCTAACGGAGAGATACATATGAATGTAAAGCCTAAGCCAATTAAAAATAAATATGTGGGCAAATTTTGGGGTACAACAACCACCATCTTCGTCTTCAACCTCAAGCTCTCAGATTTCAAATTTATGAACTTGCTCATTTCTCAACCATTTGCAAAGATGTAAAGACCAAACTTGCTCTAAATTCACTCACGATTCTAAATATGTAACTAACATATATTTATATTAACTACATCTAACTAATTTACCAGAAATCGTGAAGAACCCTAAAACTTAAAAATCAAATTAAATGGCTATGCTGAAAGATAAATGACTGATGATAGAGGGTTTTTAATCCTCTGATGATGCTGAACAAGATAGAATCGAGCTATTTCTTAAAGAATGCTTAAATTAAAGAGGTGAGGTTCAGAAACTTACCTCTGAAAATGGAAGTCGTGAGGATGATAGAGAGCAACTGAGCTTGAATGAATGATCTCAATAGCTTCCCTGAGACTCAATGATGCTAACTGAATGCTTATTGGAGCTTGAATCCTCCTGAATTGCTCTATGGACCTCCCTCGATTTCAGCTTCAAATGAACATGGAGGTTGTTGAATTTGGAGTTACAGATGAGCTGCAGCCATTTGGTTAGCTTCACTATGACCTGAGAAGTGTGCCTGGATGATTGGCTTGGCTTGAAACCTCCTGAATTGTTCTGTGGTCCTCCAACTGCAAATGCTCCAAAGTGAGAGCAACAATGGTGTTCCTCCACTTACAGAAGTGATCCAGGTGCTTGGATCACCTCAAATGACCTCCCTTGAGATGTTAGAATGCTTACTTTCCAAAGATGAGCTCTGGTTTGAAGAAAACGATTCTTCTTGCCAAAGAACTTTGAAAAACAATAAGCATGAGAAGAGAAAGAGAAAGCAAGGAATATGGTTGCTTTCGTGTGTTTTTGAATGAGGAATGCATCTGTATTTATAGGCAAATGGATCAGTATAGCTGCAGAGGAGTGAGCTTCCTTAGTGAAGTTGATTTGCTTTCTTAGCCATGAAGGAAGTTTGCAAGTATCTCTTATGCAATGATGAGAATTTTGATTCCATTTGATCAATCCCCTAGCCCTCGATTTTGTTTAATCTTAGGGGACAATTCTGAGCCAGAAATGAGCTCTAATTGGTTGGTGAGAAGATTCCTTGGGTGATTCATCAATTTGCCATAAATTCACAAATGTAATCATTACATAATCACATGTTCTTGTTTTTAGAATCTTCTTCAATTCTTATGGCATGGTGAAAATGAATGCATGGCATGTTTTCAGATGTGTTATGGGTCGTGTAGCATCCATAAGAGAGGTTATTTGTACAAAATTTGCAAAGTCCAAAAGTGTCCATGACCTATAATTTCACTTCATGAGGCCAACTTTGAACAAGCATAACTCCTAGCTCAAGTTGAATTTGGAGAAGGTTGAACACAATTTGGAAAGCCCTAAACATCTACTTTAAATCATTAGTTTGGAGTTTCTTCAGAATTGTTTGGGAAATTTGTGAAAAATGAGCCCAAAGTTGGATGAAAACTAGGTTAAAACACTTAGAAAATTTTCTAAGTGTTTATGACCTAAAACTTCAAAATTTTCAAAACCCTTAAATGGTTGATCTTTTGAAAAAAGTTCTTATGTGAGATGTTGTTTTATTTTGCAAGATCTACAACTTTCATGTTGGAAGTTTTTTGAGTTGTGTAGGTGAAATTTTGAGTTCTCACTATGCCCTCAAAAACCCTAATTCCCGACTTTTTGCTCCTTGATGAATTTCTTTGAATTTCTTTGGTCAAATGACTTTGACATCCATATATTGATGATATTGATCTTTGAAAGTCATTTTTTGACCAAAAACCTTAAAAGTCAATGATGATCCCACACAGTTGACTTTTCCTGACAAAAGTGAATTTTTGGGCTTTTGTGTAGAAACAAGATCTTCTCCTCAAATGAATGATGTAAATGGATTATATTGAGGTAGTAGAGATTCTTGAATCATGTCTTGAGTTTTGGATCCATGCCCTGATTAAAAGTCAACTATCTTGGTGAATTAGGTCAAAAACCCTAATTGTCGACCAGAGGACAATGATGAGTGTAGACTTTGAATTGAGGTGTAATGTCCAGTGGATCTTGTCATAAGAGTTATTTGAAGATGATTAATGTCTTTGAATGGTCTCTTGGGGCTTTTTAGGGTTTCCCAAAGGTGATCCCTGATTTTAGTCCTTGATAGGCTCTAAACCCTAGTCTGTTGATCTGAGTAATCCTGTACTTAGATGACTGGGTGTCTTAATCAATCATAGGTGTAATAATGAGGCTTTTGAGTCTTATGATTGTATTAGAGACTAATCCCACTATTGGTTGATCCTTTGCCTGAGTTTTCTTGTCTTTGAACACCCTCGATTGAATGCCAGACTGCCCTGGGTACTTACTTTGACTTGATGAAAATCCTGAAGATATGTCATCTCAGGGGGGGTCAAAAATTAGGGTATGACAGATGCCCCTATTTAAGTTTCTTTTATCTGGAGGGAGAGAGATTGAGATCTCGATTTCTCCTGCGTAAAAGAGACTTAAATATCAAAGAATGCCCGAATTTTGGGCGCTCCTGAGATGATAAAATCTTTGCATGATTTGATCCCGTTGTCGCACTTGGCGGGGGATGAGGAGACAAACTCCTGCAGAAATACTTGATGTGGATTCTGGTGAATGGATGGCAATGTAGGATGCGCAATCCATCTTTTTTAACTAAGTGTTAACACTTAGAAAAAGGTAAACAACCTCCCCTTGTTTCGGATGTCCATATCTCGAAACTGGTCTTAGTTGCGTTTGGACAATATCTCAGATAAAGAGAAAATTTCCAACGGTTTGTTTCCTCATCAAACTTCTTACCAGCACTTGGAGGTAAGATACCATTTGACCGTAATAAAGAAACTTCAAAGGTTTGTTTCCTCATCAAACTTCTTACCAGCACTTGGAGGTAAGATACCATTTGACGGTAAATAAAGAAACTTCAAAGGTTTGTTTCCTCATCAAACTTCTTACCAGCACTTGGAGGTAAGATACCATTTGACGGTAAATAAAGAAACTTCAAAGGTTTGTTTCCTCATCAAACTTCTTACCAGCACTTGGAGGTAAGATACCATTTGACGGTAAATAAAGAAACTTCAAAGGTTTGTTTCCTCATCAAACTTCTTACCAGCACTTGGAGGTAAGATACCATTTGACGGTAAATAAAGAAACTTCAAAGGTTTGTTTCCTCATCAAACTTCTTACCAGCACTTGGAGGTAAGATACCATTTGACGGTAAATAAAGAAACTTCACCATCTTCCCTTTTGACTTGGCATCTTTGAAAGATTGTCATATGGGCCCGCGCTCTTTTGAGGGGCTAATGACTTTGTTTGAAGGCGGACGAACTGTTTTCGGGGTGGAAACTGCCATTCGTCGACTGGTGCCTGGGGAATCAACAAAATGTTTTCCTAAGGGGAAAACTACCATTTATCGACTCTGTGGGGAACTAAACATCCCTGAAACAGACAAACTGTTTGAAGAAACTGCCATTTGTCGATTTCTTGAGTATTTAACAGACAAACTGTCTTTCCTTGGGGAAAGACTACCATTTGTTGACTCCGCTGGGGATCATGAACTATCTTCTGGATGAAGACTACCATTCACTGATTCTGCTGGGGAATCATTTGTCGATCTGCTGGGAGATTCTGAATTATTTTCTTTGACGAAAAAGTGGCACCTCTCGACCCTGCTGGGGAAATACCAAACCTGCAGGGAATTCCAAAATGTGAAGCAGACTATCTTATCTGAAGAAGACTGTTGAATGTCGCTCTGCAGGAGAATCTCGGCTGAGGAATTCCAAAAGTGAACAAACTATCTCTTTGAGGGAGACTACCATCTGTTGACTTGCTTGAGGAGATCCTTGTGTATGAACTGTTGTTTCGAAGGAAAAAGTTTCTCCGGAATTTGCAGGGGAAACTTGAGTTCATGCCTCAATGACTTAGGCATTCACAGGATCAAAGCCTGATTCGGCTATGCAATTATGATGTAATGTATGCATGAATATTATGACAATGATAAAATGTAAAGTGAATGTGAAGGGAATTGTCGCGGATGTAAAATCCTATGATACGACTTGAATTCTTGTTGATCAGAAGATGTCCTCTTCTTGTAGTTCGAACTCTGTTGGGAAGATCTGGTTATCAGTTGTCCGCTGTCCGAAATGAGTAATATGAATTGAAGTAAAGATCCGTCATCGGGAGATATTCGCAAAGCGACCTCATGGGGAAATATTGGTTCCCGGAGTCTCAACCGTTCTCGGAGCAACTGTTTGCATTCTTCCTATTGTTTGTAAACCTTAGAAAGAAATTTCACCTTTATTTTTGCAAGTAAATTCATTTTTATTTTATGAAAACATTTGTTTCAAGAAAATGACTGTTTAAATTCAAAATGCATTTCAAGAAACTGAATAAGACTAGATTGCAAAGGAAAAGCACAAGGCTCGAATTATTATATATGGAATGGTAATCAGCCAAATGCTTGATTCCATGGAGTATTTACAAAGTTGGAAATTGGTAATTTTCGGGAAAAGGGCTACGATGAAACGTGACGACCGTTATCTTTCCATTCCACTCCGAGTTGCGCTGTATTCGTGCTTCGTAGAAGATGACCTACTGCTGATGAATACTCCGCTATGGATTTTGAATGATCAAGTTTGTCCTGAACACAGTTACTTGCCATATATCCCTAACTTTTGCGTAAACTACCCCTTTCGGGTTTTAAGTCTACCGGGATTGATTAATATATTTTTTTTATGTCTCTAATTTTTGCCTGAATCGCCCTTTCGGGTTTTCGATTCACCGAGACGCTCTTTTTTGCCTAAGCCGCTCTTTGCGAGTTTTCAACTTAGCGAGCTGTTCTTTTTGTTTATTTAGGCGAAGTATTTCTTGACTGCGTCGACGTTCACAGGACGGGTGAATTCTTCTCCATCCATAGTCGTGAGTATTAAGGCTCCTCCTGAGAAAGCTCTCTTGACCACGTAGGGGCCGTCATAATTGGGAGTCCATTTCCCTCTTGAATCTGTGAGAAAAGATTGGATCTTTTTGAGTACAAGGTCGCCTTCTTTGATTGTGCGAGGTCGAACCTTTTTGTCGAAAGCTTTCTTTATTCTTTGTTGATATAGCTGTCTGTGGCATAAAGCTGTCATGCGCTTTTCTTCGATTAAGTTCAATTCATCGAATCTGCTTTGACACCACTCGGCTTCTGTTAATTTTGCCTCCATCAAGACTCTCATTGATGGAATCTCAACCTCTATAGGTAGGACTGCCTCCATGCCATATACAAGGGAGAAAGGAGTTGCTCCAGTCGAAGTACGTACTGATGTACGGTAACCATGAAGAGCATACGGGAGCATTTCATGCCAATCTTTGTAAGTGATGACCATCTTCTGAATGATTTTCTTGATGTTTTTGTTAGCTGCTTCTACAGCTCCATTCATCTTTGGTCTGTAAGGAGATGAGTTGTGATGTTCGATCTTGAATTCTTCACAAAGCTCCTTCATCATTTTGTTATTCAAATTTGACCCATTGTCAGTGATTATCTTGCTAGGAACGCCGTAGCGACAGATGATGTGATTCTTGATAAACCTGACGACAACTTGTCTTGTAACGTTTGCATATGAAGCTGCTTCAACCCATTTGGTGAAATAGTCTATGGCTACCAAGATGAAGCGATGTCCGTTGGACGCTTTTGGTTCGATCATTCCAATCATGTCGATTCCCCACATGGAGAAAGGCCAAGGGGAAGAGAGTATGTTGAGAAGAGATGGTGGCACATGAATTCTATCGGCGTAGATCTGGCATTTGTGACACCTCTTTGCGTACTGGTAGCAATCTGACTCCATTGTCAGCCAATAATATCCTGCTCTCAGTATTTTCCTTGTCATGGTATGTCCATTGGTGTGAGTACCAAAGGAACCTTCATGTATTTCTCTCATGAGTATTTCTGCTTCTTTTCTGTCAACGCATCTGAGCAGAACCATGTCGAAGTTTCTCTTGTACAGAACATCTTCATTCAAGAAGAAACTACAAGCTAACTTTCTCAAAGTCTTTCTATCTTTCTTTGATGCCCCAAGAGGGTACTCTGAGGTGTAACAATGATTGCCCCAATTCCTCGTCCATAAGCATTGACAGCTCCGTCAAAGATTAAGCCCCACAGGGATCCTATCTCAGGTCCTTCGTCTGGTAGTGGCTCGTCGTAATCTTTCATCTTGAGGTACATGACGTCCTCGTCCGGAAAGTCGAAACTGGTTGATTCATGACCATTGAGTGGGTGGTGAGCCAGGTGCTCAGCTAGAATGCTTCCTTTCACGGCTTTTTGTGCGTGATACTCAATGTCGTATTCTGATAACAACATCTGCCAACGGGCAATTCTCCCGGTTAAGGCAGGCTTCTCAAAGATGTACTTGATTGGATCCATATGAGAGATCAAACAAGTAGTATGTCGAATCATGTACTGGCGGAGACGCTTGGCAGCCCAGGCCAAAGCACAACACGTCTTCTCGAGCATGGAGTAGCGGGATTCACAGTCAGTGAATTTCTTGCTCAGGTAGTAGATGGCATGCTCTTTTCTCTTTGTCTCGTCTTGCTGTCCAAGGACACAACCCATGGAATCTTCTAAGACGGTTAAGTACATTATCAAAGGTCTTCCTTCCACTGGAGGAGACAAGATGGGTGGTTCGAGCAGATATTCCTTAATGCTGTCGAACGCTTTCTGACAATCGTCTGTCCAGACGCAACTTTGATTTTTCCGTAGAAGTTTGAAAATAGGAGCGCAAGTTGCAGTCATAAGATATATGAATCTCGAGATGTAATTCAAACGTCCAAGAAATCCTCTAACTTGTTTCTCGGTTCTGGGCGAAGGCATTTCTTGAATTGCCTTGACCTTGTCTGGATCTACTTCAATTCCTCGTTTGCTGACAATGAAACCAAGGAGTTTTCCTGAATAGACACCAAAGGTGCACTTGTTGGGGTTCAGGCGAAGCTGAAACTTCCGTAAGCGTTGAAATAACTTTGTCAGATTCTGTATGTGATCTTCTTCATTTTCTGATTTGGCAATCATGTCGTCCACATAGACTTCCACTTCCTTATGCATCATGTCGTGGAAAAGCGTAGTCATGGCCCTTTGATAAGTTGCCCCTGCGTTCTTTAGTCCAAAAGGCATAACACGGTAGCAGAACGTGCCCCAGGGGGTGATGAAAGCTGTTTTTTCCATGTCTTCAGGTGCCATTTTGATTTGATTGTATCCTGAAAATCCGTCCATGAATGAGAAAACTTTGGATTTTGCTGTACTGTCCACCAACATATCAATATGTGGTAAAGGAAAATCATCCTTAGGGCTAGCTTTGTTCAAATCTCTGTAGTCGACGCACATGCGGACCTTTCCGTCTTTCTTAGGAACGGGAACAATGTTAGCTAACCACTGAGGGTATTCTGAAGTGACGAGGAAACCTGCGTTGATCTGCTTTTGAACTTCCTCTTTGATTTTCATGGCCATCTCCGGATGAGTTCTTCTTAATTTTTGCTTGACCGGAGGGTATTCTGCTTTTAACGGCAAGTGATGCTCCACTATACTGGTATCCAACCCTGGCATATCTTGATAAGACCAAGCGAAGACATCTGAGAATTCTTTGAGCAGCTGTATCAAACTCTCTCTGATCTCTGAACTGAGCGAAGCTCCAATCTTAACCTCTTTTCTGTTTCCATCGGAACCAAGGTTAATGATCTCTAGAGGCTCATTGTATGGCTGAATGGCCTCTTCCTTTTGTTGAAGTAACCGTGAAATTTCCTTTGATATTTCTTCGTCTTCTTCTTCCTCTGCCTCGAATACAGGAAACTCAAAGCTTGGAGAAGTCATACGGTCGCACGTTTCAACGGGGTATTTTATGATTAATCTGCATATGTGTGATAAGTTTTATTTAGACAACGAGGGAAGACTCGGTGTATGCAGTTAATGAAATTTTTGATGTTTTTTAAGGGTGTTTTTTAGGATTACCAATTTCCGAAAAAGAGAAAAGGAAAAACTAAACGAAGGAACAGAATGACATTTTTATTTATGGACAGTCATTTCTTGAAATAAAGACCCTATAAAACAAAACTCTATTGCTTTGGGCGAAGCAAAGAGGGACATTTTCCTAAGAAATAGTAAAATGCAAAGCCCTATGAAACATCTCTTCACCCTGGGCTATGGTGAGAGGACAAAATAACGGTGAAAGTTCCTACTTAGGAGTGCGAACAACAGTTGAAACTTCAACAGCTGTCCAGTAGTGGCGAACCCCATTGTGCACTAAGTAATCTGGAACCTTAGGCTTAAGCTGGCCTGTGGTAGGTCTTGATTTACCAACCACTGTCTTTGCAACACTCAGACGATCTTCTTCTACTTCAGCAGACTGAGCGGTGTGAGCATACCCATTTCCAAGTGGAGTATTTCGAACTTTCTTTTGAGGAAACTTCCAATCTTCTGAATGGAGAGACTCGTTGTCGGAGACACTTTCGAGATCGTCCTCTTCTGTATTTTGGTCTTGCTCTTCTCCCAAGATGGCATTGACTAGATATGTGAACTCTAAATCCGTAGTCTCGGAAGGTGACTTGGGGATATAATCCTCAATGATGACTTCACCAGATGCTGATGATGAATAGCAAGGGTTATACATCTCTTTTGGCTGAGAGAGGTACTCATAATCAATGTTCCATCCAGTTGGAACAATATCTTCAAGAGAGATTCTTGAACTTTCAGGAGCGGAGTATTTCACCATGTAGTCGAATTTTCCGCTTGGTTCTCCTAATGTATCCCAAGTCTCTTCGGGGATAGGAGGAACTTCTTCTGATGAACCATGACTTCTGGTGGTGAAGCTGTCAGTAACTTCATCACTGCTTGGTTGAGTTTTACTTTCAGATCCTTTAGTTGGATAACAGCAAGGTGAATCAGACTCTGGTAGGGAGATGTATCCTGCTTTGTTAAGATAGGATAACCATTCCTCTTCATCGGTGTTTTCCGTATCGATGGTATTGACTGTTTGTTGAACTGGTTGAAGAAAACCTTCACTGCAGAAAGTTTCTTGAATTGGGAGAACTACCTCAATCCCTGGGATAGCTTTTGATGATGTTGGAAAGAATCCAATTCCCGTTCTGTTCTTGTTGTTGGTAGGAATATTAATGTGTCCCCAACCACTGGTAGTACCATCCTTTACAACTTGGATTGCATCTTTGTATGAAGAGATAGACGTTGCTTTCTCCTTTCCTTTGTCCAAGGAAAGTGCTTGGAATTTAGTTCCAACAACTTCTTTTGGTTCTATATCGGAGAATGATGACAGGTTGCTGACGATCAGAGCTCTTTCTCCACATACGGTTACCAATTTGTCATTTCTTATGAACTTCAGTTTCTGATGAAGTGTTGAAGTAATTGCCCCAGCCTCATGAATCCATGGGCGACCTAGCAAACAACTGTATTATGCTGGAATGTCCATAACCTGGAAAGTGATTTTGAACGTCTGAGGTCCAATAGTTATGGGAAGATCTACTTCTCCGAAAACTGACTTTCTTGATCCATCAAATGCTTTGACGATGACATGACTTTTTCTTAGAGGGTAATCTTCGAAAGATAATCTTGATAATGTTGATTTAGGCATGACGTTGAGAGAGGATCCATTGTCTATTAGGACTCCTGTGAGTGTATCACCCATGCAGCCAACTGAGATGTGAAGTGGAAGATTGTGGTCCACTCCTTCTTCAGGAAGATCTTCGTCACAGAAACTTAGGTTAGTTCCGGCGGAGATGTTGGCAATGATGTTGTTGAATTGGCTTATTGTAACACTTGGTTCTACGAAAGCTTGTTCCAAAACTTTCTGTAGAGCTTCCCTATGAGCTTCAGAACTCAATAGCAGGGAAAGAACAGAAATCCTAGACGGAGTATGTAGTAATTGGTCTACAATGTTGTATTCACTCCTCTGGATTAACTTCAAGATCTCATCATTTTCTTTCGCTTGAACAGCATTGGTCGGATGATTGTCTTGCCTATGTGGTACTTCCTCCGAAGGTTTCTCCACATTTTCTGTTGTTCTGTTGAAGACTCGTCCACTTCTGGTGATTCGACTAACATCAGCAATGTTGACAACAGACGGTAATGGTATTTCCTTACCATTTTCAATGAATGTAGCGTTGTACTTGTATGGTATAGCCTTGCTGGACTCATACGGTACAGGACCTGGTAAGTAGATGACTAACGGAGCAATTGCTGTCTTCCTGCTGTCATACTTGACTTGCATTGGTTCAACTTGATTAACTTGAGGAGATACGGTAAAGACTTCGTCATCTTCTCTGTTGGCAAGAACAGTAATGGTATTGTCATCCATTAGCTTTTGAATGTCGTTGCGAACACGCAAACATCCTCGTGAATTTCTTCGACAGATTTCGCATCTACTGTAAGCGTGGAAATCTGTTCCAAAGTAGGCAAGTCCATTTAAAGTTTTGTGGAACCTGACTACCGATCCTTCAAGGTCTTCAACTTTGTAGATTTTGTATTCTCCTGGACATCCTTGAACCATGTTGATGTCATGTTCAGTCCTGACTCGGATATGTTGAATCCATCCTGAGTCCATTTGTTCTTGTAATGCAGCTTGAACTACGGCACATCCTTGATTATTCTTTGGACAAATTTCACATGTGAAGTAGTTGTGAGGTGGTACATGACCGTACCCAGCTTGTCTAGCGTGCATCTTGACAAGATTTTCCCCTATCTGACGAATGTCGTAGATTTGAATGACATTAGGGTGTTGATCTACCAGATTTACTGAAGCTTCTTTATGCTGCGGCAGAGGATTTGCTTGGACGTTTGGATTAGTATCTTTGAAGGATAGCATTCCGCTCTTCACTAATCGTTGGACGTCAATCTTGAAAGAGAAACAGTTCTCAACATTGTGACCTGGTGCCCCCTGATGATAGGGACAAGATTGGTCAGCCTTATACCATGGTGAGGAACTGTTTGTAGGATTTGGAGGACTCCTTGTCTGAATGAGTCCTTTTGCCAGTAATGTTGGAAACAATTCTGCATACGGCATTGGTACGGGGTCAAAGGCAGGATACCTTGGAGCCCGATTGTTGTAATTTGGAGGTCGAACCTGCTGCTGAGGTTGCTGCGACCTTTGTTGAATTTGTTGTTGCGAGACCTGAGGTTGATAAGCTGGCGCTGAGTTAACAACCGGAGTTATTGTTGCAACTTGAGGTTGGAATTTCTTCTTGATTTTGTGCAAGACATTGCTGGCATCTTGATCCTTTTTCTTCTGGAAAGAACTTCCATACTTCCTTGGACCAACAGAAGATTCTGGTTCTTTGTTCAAGCGTCCTTCTCGAACTGCTTCTTCTAAACGCACACCCATGTTTACCATCTCAGTAAAATCACTTGGTGCACTTGCAACCATTCGTCCGTAGTAAAATGGACTTAAAGTTTTGAGATAGATTTTTGTCATTTCTTTCTCTTCAAGTGGTGGACAAATTTGAGCAGCAACTTCACGCCATCTTTGAGCGTATTCCTTGAAGCTTTCTCTATCCTTTTGAGTCATGGCCCGGAGTTGATCTCTGTCGGGAGCCATATCCAGATTGTACTTATACTGTTTGACGAAGGCCTCTCCGAGGTCTCGAAAAGTATGAATCTCTGAACTGTCCAAGTTCATGTACCATTTGAGTGCAGCACCAGTCAGGCTGTCTTGAAAATAATGAATGAGCAATTGTTGATTATCAGTCTGAGTTGACATTCTTCGAGCGTACATCACAAGATGACTTTGTGGGCATGAATTCCCTTTGTACTTCTCAAACTCTGGTACTTTGAATTTGTGAGGAATCTTAACATTTGGAACCAGACAGAGGTCTGCAGCATTCTTTCCAAATAGATCTTGTCCTCGGAGAGTCTTGAGTTCCTTCTGCATTTGCAGAAACTGTTCTTGGAACTCGTCCAATCTTTCATACACGCCAGCATCCTCACTTGGAGCGTGATGATATACTTGTCCGCCTTGCGGGGGAAAAGTATGCATAATCGGTCGTGGAGAAGCCATGACAGCAGATCTTGGAATCTCAGCATTCTGTTGTGTGAAACCCATTGCCGTTGCTCTTGGAACTTCAATTTCCAGAGGTTTGTAACCCTCCGGTGGACGCATATCCATGGTGACTCTTGGAACTTCAGAAACTGGGGGTATGTACCCTTCTGGAGTAAAGTTATACGGCATGCCCCAAGGTCGATCAGGCGGCATGGTATACTGAGGAATAGGAGTAGAAACAATCTCGGAAACCACAGTCCTTTGCGGTTCTTCTGGCGTTGGTCGATTCTGCGCAACTACCAGGGCTTCTACCATACTATTGAGTCTTTCAACAGTACCTTTGAGAGTATTAATCTCTTCTCTGAGTTCTTCATTCTCTTGCTCAAAGTCTTCCATTCTTTTCTGGCGACTTGAACGAGTGTTGTATGGATGAGACAGCTTGAAAGTCTTTGTTCACCTCCTTCTCCTCCTCTCTTTCTGGAGAAAGGAAAGTAACTCTTAGATCCGCGACAATTCTCGTGTCAGTGCGTACGACTAAAGCGATGCATGATATGCAATTAAGTTATTATTTTTCAAGGAAACACCATAATTACGTTATGAAACATCAAACTTTTATTAATTAAGCGAAAACGCCGTTTTTACACACTTTGAAAATGGAAATACAGAGAAACTGAGAGAAAGGACTCTAAAACTTTGACGAAGAGCCGACTTCACGTTCTAACATCTTCTTCTGTTTCTTGAGCTGAGCGTTCTCTGACGTGAGCTGATCGATGATCCAGGAAGCAGGAGGGATATGATGAGAAAGTGACGATTGTGTCACTTGTCGATCGAGTACTTCAAGTAACTCATCCTTCCTTCTTAGGATGTTTTGAATCTCAACATTTTCCATGTTGACAATTCGATACTTGTTCCTCCAAGCATTCCTTTCTTGGCATACCTTGTTTAATGCCGCTTGAAGTTTTTCAACATCGGTGGAGAAAAGGTAAATTGGTTCCCTTAGGGGAATAGGTTCTTGATGTTGATATGGCATCCTGATCTTGAATGCTCTGACGCGTACCCATTGAAGGTAAGGATCCAGGGAGATGCAAAGATGTTTTCTTAACAATCTTCTCCCTTTGCTGTGAACAAGACGCCAGGCTTGGACAATTTCCTTCTTTAGCATGTTGCCATGATCGTCGATGTTCTTGAAGAACAGACCTTCCAATTGGATGTTACTTGGTATATTTTTCATGGGATAGCCATATTGACGACGGGCTAAAGCTGGATTGTAACTAATTCCTCCCTTAGTTCCAATAAGGGGTATGTTGGGAAAACTTCCGCAACTGAAGATGATCTTGGTTTCGTCGTTGTCAGGATTACACCAATCAATGTCCGTATGAGTGAGAGACATGATTTTCTGTGACCAGTAAAGGCCATCCCTCATGTTCCAGAAAGTGCTAGACTTTGGCAGGTGTGAAACGAACCATTCGTATAACAACGGTACGCAGCATGTGATTAATCCTCCTCGCTGCAGGTTTCTTGAATGCACAGAGTGATAAGCATCCGCAAGCAAGGTTGGAACTGGATTTCCAATTAAGAAGATCTTAATTGCGTTGATGTCGACGAAATCGTTAATGTTAGGGAACAAAAACAATCCGTAGATAAGCAAAGCCAAGACTTCCTCAAAAGCGCTCATATCTTGGATGCTGACGAAGTAACGAGCTTGATCAAACAGGAATTTGGAGGGCAATCCTTGAATTCCTCCTCTACTCACCATATGAGTTCTGATGTCGACTACGTTCAAAGGAGTAGTTGCAGCAATGATAATGTCGTCAGGATTCTTTTCCAAACCGGAGTACGGATCTTGCGCGTACACGGGTATTCCAATCAGACGAGAGTACTCCTCTAACGTAGGCATGAGCTGATAATCTGGAAAGGTGAAACAGTGATACGTTGGATCGTAAAACTGTACCAAGGTGGGAAGGATCCCATCCACCATGTTGGTATTGAGCAAAGGCAGAAGTTTTCCATACTTCTCCTTGAAAGCCTGGGGGTTGACCACCAGTTTTCCGAGCTTTCCCAGTTCCTCGACCTGGGGAATCTTGAAGGTGTATTTCCTAGCTCTCTTTCTTCCATAATCCATAATATAGATCCTTAAGTCCTTTCTCCGTTTCTCTCTTTCTATGAAGTTCAAAACGTTCGTTATTTAGTTTCCTTGAAAAACGACTCGAAAAAGACTCTTTTTGTTTTTAGTTGTTTATTAATGAATGATGCATGAATGCATGAATGCACACACAAGAGTTTTAGACAAACATGGCGTTGAAGGGTATAGTGGTCATGAAGTCAAAACGCAAACCTCGCCCCAATGGTAAACTAAGGATAAGGATTTTTGTACCTGTAGAACGGGTTCTAGGGGTCTCAGAGTTTTTGCTCAACCTTAAAGATACGTTGATTGGTATCTATAAGAGAGTTTCCTCTGAGTGTAGTATCTGCGTGACAATTACTTTCGTAATCACCGCTCTACGTCCTAAAGAAGGCTTTAAGTGGGGTTAATGTGTTTCTAGGTCCTCCTGGTACAAATCAGTCTCGGAATGCAGTGGCGCAGTTAATCACAACCAGCCAGGCAAATCCCAAGAGTAGACTTGGAAACCAAGATTAGAGGGTCTTCACCGGGAAGACATCCTCCATCCTATCTTATGTTGCACTCAAATCCGGGTATAGGATTTCTCACCACAAGGGGGAATCAAGCCCTTTCCCGATACAGAATAAACAAAATAAACAAATATATATGCAGCAAACACATGAAATGACACAGAGGTTAGGCAGGACCTCTCTTGTTTGAGGGGGAATTTGGCATCCCTAATTCCTCATTGGGGCTGGACCAGCAACAGGTCAACCATTGGTTTGGATGAAAAACCAAGGTTTTTAACACTTATATCCCCAGCAGAGTCGCCATTTTTCTGTGGTGGTCGTTTTCTTTACCTCCCCGTTTCACTTGGGAGGACGGCACGCTAAACCCTTCACGCGAAATTTGGAAGGAGAATGCGCCCGTGGCGGGATGAATTTTGTTTCAGTTCTTCCTACGATATCACACGAACTTTCTTATTTGTCCTACGAGTAGGAAAGGGGAAAAAAGATCTCAACTAAACCCTAGGAGTTTGCTAAGTGTGGGGATTTCACCTAGACTAGAAATTCTGGAGTCCGGGGGGTCGGTTATACATAGGGAAGTGTTTAAACACCCTACATATCTGTAGTACTCTACAGGAACCTTCTCTGTGTCATTGTGATTGTGTTTGCTGCTAATGATTGGGAAAGTTTCTCCTTTGTATTAGGAGAAGGAATTGAATTGATTTTAAAAGACAGACAGACAGACAAACTGACTATTTTTGGTATTTTATTAGCTCGCTGAGATTCCTTGTGAACCTCATGCCTACATATCCCTAGTGGAAGTCAGAGCTTAATGTAGTTCGGGGAACTAACTAGGGAAATTAATTATTTTTGGTGCCTTGCTTAAAGCTCAAGGTTGAAGCTTGGAATTAAATCTCTGTTTACAGTAAAGAGACATGAAATCATCTCTACAGAGAGGTATTTGTACTATTCTACCACAAACATTTAAAGAGTGACAGAATAACTGAATTCATTTCATTCAAGAGGGGGACCTTACTTGTGTATGTGCAAGTATACCAGTCAAATGCCTCTTAAATGAAAGAAAGATGCTCATCCAAATTAGGGAAAGTTACCACATGTCTGGGTTTTACTGCCAGCTCATGCCTTTCAAAATCCTAAATGGGAGACTTGATTAAAATTGAAATTGAAATGGAAATGTTTGTTTGTTTGAATGTGGTAGAGTAGTAAAAATATCTCTCTATAGAGATAAGCTATGTCTATCTACTGTATAAAAGATTTGACTTTAGCTGGCTTGTATGAGGCCCAAGCTTGAGGCTTTTTGATTGATTAATAAATATTATTGACTCTGGGAGATGACTCCACTGAGGATTAATTACAGGGTATTTTTGTGTTCTGTACAAAGCCCAGAATTGAGGCTGACTCTACTTAGGGAGACTCTATTTATGTGCCTTGTACAAAGCCCAAGGTTGTGGCTAACTGCTGAGGATAACTGAATTTTTGAGACTATGAATGACTCTATTTTGTGTGCCTTGTACAAAGCCCAAGGTTGTGGCTGACTCTAGCTAGGGAAAACATTATTTTCTGCCTTGTACAAAGCCCAAGGTTGTGGCAGACTCTTAAATAAACTGAGTATGGATGACTTTATGGGGAAAAGATCCTAGGTGTTAGGAATCTTTGACACATGAAAATATGGTTTATCTGCCTTGTACAAAGCCCAAGGTTGTGGCTACTGAGTGATGAAGAACTCACTGGGGAGACTCTATTATCTGCCTTGTACAATGCCCAAGGTTGAGGCTGACTTTTGACAGGGGAGTTTTATTATTTGGTGCCTTGTACGAAGCCCAAGGTTGAGGCTAACTATTTTTGTTGGTTTTGACTCTACTGAGGAGATTTTATTTATTAAAAGACTGTTTTTCTTTGGAAGCTAACCCTTTCCAGGGATTTTGACTCAGCTGGTGAATTTGTCTGTTAAAAGACTGACTTTATCATGTTTTTGGAGGCTGACCCTTTCCAGGGGTTTTGACTCTTTTGGGGAAATTATCTCCTAAGAGAAATGAATCTTTATTTATTTTGACATTTAATAATTGACTTTGGAGGCTAACCCTTTCCAGGGGTTTTTATTAACAATGAAAGAATGTGTGGAAGCTAACCCTTTCCAGGGAATTTGTTGAAAAGATTGATTGATTTGGAGGCTAACCCTTTCCAGGGATTTTTATTGAAATGATGGAATGTGTGGAAGCTAACCCTTTCCAGGGAATTTTATTGAAATGACTGGCAGAAAGATTATCTAATGGAGACTTCTTGTTTAAGGCCCAAGATGAAGGCTGACACATGCTGAGGAGAAAATAAACATAGATCCTAGACTCTGCTAAGGAAGATTGATGAAGATAAGGGTGACAGAGACTGTCCATGTCTCTCATTCCAAAAGGTGTACTCAATGCAAAATTGAGACAAACTTGGCTTGTTAAAAGTCTGGTTTAAATTGGAAGAAAACTCACCAGGGTAGGCTAAAAGGTGACTAAAGACCTGTTCCTATGTTTATAAGAAACCTGATGGGTCCTTGTATACAAGCTCAAGAGGAAGCTGGAAATGCTTTTAAGAAGCCTGTGGGTCCTTGTACAAAGCCCAAGAGGAGGCTAATCGAGGGTCCTTGTTATAGCACAAGAGAAAGCTATGTAGTTTTGAACTTATTTTGGCTCTAAGCAAATGGGTAAGAGGTTTCACCGGGAATAATTCCTCTTTGGGTGGATGTGTCCTATTATTTTGGATTCTAAGGTTTTTGCCAAGATGTTTCACCGGGAATAATTCATCTTGGTGGTTTGAACTACAGATCTCTAATTAGGAAAGAGCCTTCACCGGGAAGACATTCTCAATCCTAGGCCATATTCCTATAATATATATATAGTTTAACTGTCCTAAGGTTTATACTCAAACGTAGTTCTAAACTAATATATGCACAGTTTATATTTGACAGTAATTTAAATAAAGACTGTAAATTGAAAGCTTGTAAAGCCTAACCTGGATGGAGTGGAGGCCATTGAAGAAGTATGTACAGAGCCTCAACAGTATTTTTGTTGTTTTGTTGATAACAGTTGAATATATATATATATGATAAACAGTTAATGGTTTTTGAAAACAGAAGAAGTGAAGATGGACAAAGGTCACATAGGTATCTGAAGAGTTTCACCGGGAATAATGCCCTTCAAATACCAGAAGAATGTTTTGAAAACAGAAAGAAGATTTTGAAAAATACAGTTTTGAAAACAAGCTAAGAAGAGAAGGTTTTTGGGACTTACACTCTATTAGAGGCCCAGTACTTTACAGTACTGGTGTAAAAGCAATTTGAAAAATGATGCAAGGTTTTGTTGTTTGAAAACCCTAATCATTTGATTTATTCGGAGATTGAAAACAGTTTTGAATTTTGACAAAAGTCAACTTAATTAAGGTAAAGATGAAGATCTATGCCTAATTAAAACCTAAACAATTAAGGTTTTATCATAAACTTTATTTATAAAATGATTAGGTTAAAACAAAGTGAATATATATATTTAAAGTATTTAAGAAAACACTTAAAACATACTATCTTAAACCTAATAAAATATATGAAATAAATAATATTTTTATGATTTTTTTTATTGTTCACAAAATAGATATATTAAATGACAAGTGTGTGAAAAATGAAGTGAAAATAAATTAATTTGATAGGTTAAATAATTGGTTAAAGTTGTGAAGAAATTAAATGGGAAAAGTGGTAAAAAAATAGGGTTTTGTCACCAACCAGGTTTGAACCCACGCCCTTTGTATTACAAACCCAAAACAACACCACTGAGCCAACGCGCGCTTGGTGTCATATGCATGGTTCCATTGCAATTCATATATTACTCAAATGCATAGAAGTGAAAAAAAAGAAATAAAATCAAAAGGTCTGGGGCGAGGGGGATTCGAACCCCAGACCTTGGGCACGCGCAACACACAAACACTCTTTACCACTGGGCTATCACGTTTTAGTCGTTAATGAAACAGGTATCAATCAAAATAAAATAAACCTAGACCTGAGTTTGAAAATTGCGCGCCACCACCATCTTCGTCTTCAACCTCAAGCTCTCAGATTTCAAATTTATGAACTTGCTCATTTCTCAACCATTTGCAAAGATGTAAAGACCAAACTTGCTCTAAATTCACTCACGATTCTAAATATGTAACTAACATATATTTATATTAACTACATCTAACTAATTTACCAGAAATCGTGAAGAACCCTAAAACTTAAAAATCAAATTAAATGGCTATGCTGAAAGATAAATGACTGATGATAGAGGGTTTTTAATCCTCTGATGATGCTGAACAAGATAGAATCGAGCTATTTCTTAAAGAATGCTTAAATTAAAGAGGTGAGGTTCAGAAACTTACCTCTGAAAATGGAAGTCGTGAGGATGATAGAGAGCAACTGAGCTTGAATGAATGATCTCAATAGCTTCCCTGAGACTCAATGATGCTAACTGAATGCTTATTGGAGCTTGAATCCTCCTGAATTGCTCTATGGACCTCCCTCGATTTCAGCTTCAAATGAACATGGAGGTTGTTGAATTTGGAGTTACAGATGAGCTGCAGCCATTTGGTTAGCTTCACTATGACCTGAGAAGTGTGCCTGGATGATTGGCTTGGCTTGAAACCTCCTGAATTGTTCTGTGGTCCTCCAACTGCAAATGCTCCAAAGTGAGAGCAACAATGGTGTTCCTCCACTTACAGAAGTGATCCAGGTGCTTGGATCACCTCAAATGACCTCCCTTGAGATGTTAGAATGCTTACTTTCCAAAGATGAGCTCTGGTTTGAAGAAAACGATTCTTCTTGCCAAAGAACTTTGAAAAACAATAAGCATGAGAAGAGAAAGAGAAAGCAAGGAATATGGTTGCTTTCGTGTGTTTTTGAATGAGGAATGCATCTGTATTTATAGGCAAATGGATCAGTATAGCTGCAGAGGAGTGAGCTTCCTTAGTGAAGTTGATTTGCTTTCTTAGCCATGAAGGAAGTTTGCAAGTATCTCTTATTGCAAATGATGAGAATTTTGATTCCATTTGATCAATCCCCTAGCCCTCGATTTTGTTTAATCTTAGGGGACAATTCTGAGCCAGAAATGAGCTCTAATTGGTTGGTGAGAAGATTCCTTGGGTGATTCATCAATTTGCCATAAATTCACAAATGTAATCATTACATAATCACATGTTCTTGTTTTTAGAATCTTCTTCAATTCTTATGGCATGGTGAAAATGAATGCATGGCATGTTTTTCAGATGTGTTATGGGTCGTGTAGCATCCATAAGAGAGGTTATTTGTACAAAATTTGCAAAGTCCAAAAGTGTCCATGACCTATAATTTCACTTCATGAGGCCAACTTTGAACAAGCATAACTCCTAGCTTAAGTTGAATTTGGAGAAGGTTGAACACAATTTGGAAAGCCCTAAACATCTACTTTAAATCAATAGTTTGGAGTTTCTTCAGAATTGTTTGGGAAATTTGTGAAAAATGAGCCCAAAGTTGGATGAAAACTAGGTTAAAACACTTAGAAAATTTTCTAAGTGGTTTATGACCTAAAACTTCAAAATTTTCAAAACCCTTAAATGGTTGATCTTTTGAAAAAAGTTCTTATGTGAAGATGTTGTTTTATTTTGCAAGATCTACAACTTTCATGTTGGAAGTTTTTTGAGTTGTGTAGGTGAAATTTTGAGTTCTCACTATGCCCTCAAAAACCCCTAATTCCCGACTTTTTGCTCCTTGATGAATTTCTTTGAATTTCTTTGGTCAAATGACTTTGACATCCATATATTGATGATATTGATCTTTGAAAGTCATTTTTTGACCAAAAACCTTAAAAGTCAATGATGATCCCACACAGTTGACTTTTCCTGACAAAAGTGAATTTTTGGGCTTTTGTGTAGAAACAAGATCTTCTCCTCAAATGAATGATGTAAATGGATTATATTGAGGTAGTAGAGATTCTTGAATCATGTCTTGAGTTTTGGATCCATGCCCTGATTAAAATCCAACTATCTTGGTGAATTAGGTCAAAAACCCTAATTGTCGACCAGAGGACAATGATGAGTGTAGACTTTGAATTGAGGTGTAATGTCCAGTGGATCTTGTCATAAGAGTTATTTGAAGATGATTAATGTCTTTGAATGGTCTCTTGGGGCTTTTTAGGGTTTCCCAAAGGTGATCCCTGATTTTAGTCCTTGATAGGCTCTAAACCCTAGTCTGTTGATCTGAGTAAATCCTGTACTTAGATGACTGGGTGTCTTAATCAATCATAGGTGTAATAATGAGGCTTTTGAGTCTTATGATTGTATTAGAGACTAATCCCCACTATTGGTTGATCCTTTGCCTGAGTTTTCTTGTCTTGGAACACCCTCGATTGAATGCCAGACTGCCTGGGTACTTACTTTGACTTGATGAAAATCCTGAAGATATGTCATCTCAGGGGGGGGGAGGTCAAAAATTAGGGTATGACACTTGGAATGTAGACCTTCTTCCCGTCATGTGTCGCGAGCACCCAGAGTCCAGGTACCATGACATTTTTCTTTCTGTCCTCTTTGCCGCCAAGGATATCTGCAATAGGAATAATCTTTTCCTTAGGTACCCACAATTTCTTGGGTCCTTTCTTGTTAGTTCTCCTCAAGTTCTGATTGAACTTGGGTTTAGCAAAATATTTAACGGGAGGAACAACATGATATTTCTTATTCTGAGTTCCATGATATTTCTTAGGTTGTGTCACATGCTTCTTGGTGTGTGTTATGTGAAAACTTTGTGCATGTGATGTGTGCTTAATATCATGGGAGTGGCCAAATTTAAATTGGTTATACAGAGGCTTGTGATGATAATATTTTCATATCATCCACAGATCACCACCACC